>NW_027455443.1:0-36974 GCF_040206685.1 Ascaphus truei
CGCCGGGACGCCCCCCTCCCCCAGCAGGCAGCCTATCACCCCGGGCAGCCACCACTGCCCGCTCCCGCGCCCATCTCCCGCACCAAGGGGACCGGGGGGGAAGGGAGCACCAGGACAGGAGGCAAACGTGGAGGCAAAGGCACAAAAACCCACCTGCTATCACCCCAGGTGGGCAGAGGGGGGGGAGACACTGCGCAGAGGAGCCATGAGCGGGCAGAGACACACACACCACGTGTGCTCTGCAGACGGAAGCGTAAGTCCCGCCCCCGGCACCCTCTGACTTGCAGCCAATCCCCTGCAGCCCGGCCGGCATTCTAAGTCCCGCCCCCCGGCAACCATTCATTCAACATAGAAAAAAAAACTTACCTGCCCTCGCATGGCATCCTCCTCACCGCCGCCACCACAAATCCTTAGAAGAGCTGCACGGTCGTGCCCGAAGAGCCGCGGTTTGACAACCCCTGTTATAAGCTAAAGCAGTAAAATTCAGGGCATTATTGAAAACCCTGCTTTCTGATTGGTTACAATTCCGGGCATTATCCAATCAGTAATGCCCGGAAATTTAGCAGTTTGCAAAGTGCAGTTTTCAATCTGTTTATTTCTAGCCAATCAGCTTTCAGAACAGCTGAGACAGGGCGGGGGATTGGTTAGATTGAAGTAACAGCTCTGAGACAGGGCAGGGGATTGGTCAAAAAGTATCAGCTACGGTTTGACTCCTCCCCCTCCCGAGCTGACTGAGATTTTCTGAGCAGATTCAATTGAATTGGGGGAGAGGGGGGTCGGCAAATAAGTAAGTGGCTGCCTGCTGTTTGTTTGTGGCTGCAGTTTCTGTGTGTCTCAGTAGCAGTGTGTGTGCTGTTGTATATCTGTGTAGAGGTGCTGTGTGTGTGTGTGTATAGAGCTCCAGTGTGTGTGTGTGTGTGTGTGTGTGTGTGTGTGTGTGTGTGTGTGTGTGTCAGTGTCAGCAGCAGTGTTTATGGGTGTAGCATGTGTGTGTAGCAGCAGCAGTGTGTGTGTGTGTGTGTGTGTGTGTGTGTGTGTGTGTGTGTGTGTGTGTGTGTGTGTGTGTGTGTAAAGGTGCTGAGTATAGAGGTGCTGAGTATAGAGGTGCAGTGTTGTGTGTGTGTATGTTGTGTGTGTAGAGGTGATGTGTTGTGTATAGAGGTGCAGTGTTGTGTGTGTGTGTGGTGGGGGGGTTGTAGAGGTGCTGTGTTGTGTGTAGAGGTGGGGGGGGAGTGCAAATTTTAGTAAGTTGCTGCATTTTTTATTGTGGTGCAGTGTGTGTGTGTGTGTGTGTGTGTGTGTGTGTGTTGTATGTGTAGTAGCAGTTTGTGTGTGTGTAGAGCTGATGTGTGTGTAGAGCTACTGTGTTTATGTGTATAGAGCTCCAGTGTGTGTGAGTGTCAGCTGCAGTGTTTATGGGTGTAGCATGTGTGTGTAGCAGCAGAGTTTGTGTGTGTAGAGCTGTTGTGATGTGTGTGTGTGTAGACCTGCTGAGTTGTGAGTGTAGAGGAGGTGCTGTGTTGTGTGTCTAGAGCTCCAGTGTGTGTCTGTGTGTGTGTGTGTGTGTGTATGTAGAGCTGCTGTGATGTGTGTGGTGTGCTTGTGTGTGTAGAGGTGGTGTGTGTGTGTGTGTGTGTGTGTAGCAGCAGTTGTGTGTGTGTGTGTGTGTGTGTGTGTGTACACAGAGGGGGTGGCAGTGTGTGGATATAGATATCTGCAGTGTAAGAGTATATAGAGGTGGTTTCATGTATTTACCATTTTATTTTAATTAAAAAAATCTATTTAACTATACAAAAATGTCTATTATTTACGCCTTATATATAATAAGCCTATAATAGTAATAATCCCCTCAGAACAGGGCATTACTGGCCAATAAGGCCCTGGCTGGGTTAAAATCCCTCGGCTTCGCCTCGGGCCTTCAACTCTTCCAGCCAGGGCATTATTGGCCAGTAATGCCCTGTTCTTCAGGGATTATTACTTAAATAAAGCGAGTGGCTGTACCCCAACGTCTTACATGTTCTTTCTCTTGTGTTACAGTCCTGCTGGGTCCTTCACTCATTCAGTACATTAAAATTCCATAATGAGCTGAACCTGAGAAATGCGGTGGAGTTGGCAAAGAAAAGTCTCATTGGGGATAAAGAGCTGCCGGTGAAAGTGGAGGCTGCGATCGCACTGCAGATGTTGATAAGCAACCAGGGGCCAGGTAAGACAAGTGATGGACATTTGTGAAGCATTATGCTGTTTATGGTTCCTAGATGGGATAATTGCGGGATCTAACAATGTTCTCCCCTTACTCTCTGTCTGTTATCAATCTGACATGTATTTGGCACTGAATCCATTCTTTCTTTTGCTACCTCTTCTTCTATTTTCTTGGCTTTCTTGTGATTGGCTCTCTCGCTGCATGTAATTTGGCTGCTGCCTCATGGTTGGCTGCTTTATTATTGGCTGTCTTGTGATTTGGATCTTTGCTGTGTTGTCTTGTAGTTACTTCCTGACTGCAGCTTTGTGTCTCCTAGCTAAAGAGCATTTGAGACCATACATCAGGCATGTTATGCAAGAACTGCTTCACATAGTCAAAGAGACGGAGAACGATGACCTGACCAACGTTATTCAGAAGAGGATCTGTGAATACAGCCAGGAGGTGGCTCCCATTGCAGTAGACATGACAAGGCATCTGGTAAGTGGGAAAATATTTTCTTTATATGTAATGTATATTTAAGCTTGGCCCCCTGCAGAAGCACTTACCAGAATGCCCTCCTACTGTCTCTGTACGTCCTTCCTACCTATCAATTAGATTGTAAGCTCTTCGGAGCAGGAACTCCTTTTCCTAAATGTTACTTTTGTCTGGAGCACTGATCTGTTGTTTGAACTATTTGTTATTTATATAAGATTGTCAAGTGTATTACTGCTGTGAAGCACTATGTACATTAATGGTGCTATATAAATAAAGAGATATACATATTTTTATCTTTCACTAGCTGAAAGACCAGGCGTTGCCCATGAGTTAAATTTCCCGCTAGGAGAAGGGGGGGGGGAAGGGGGGAGGAGGGGGGGGTAGGGGGGAGGAGGGGAGGGACAGTGGACAGGAGGAGGGGAGGGGGGGAGGGACAGTGGACAGGAGGAGGGGAGGGGGGAGGGACAGTGGATAGGAGGAGGGGGGGACAGTGGACGGGAGGGGGGGGGCAGTGGATGGGAGGGGGGGGGACAGTGGACAGGACCCCCCCCCCCCATGCGTAGCTCCGGTCCCCACCCTAGAGTGTCTGACACACACACAGTGACTCACACACACACATAGTGTCACACTCACACACAGTGTAACACACACACACACACACACACACACACAGTGTCACACACGCAGTGTCACACACACACACACACACACACACACACACAGTGTCCCCCCACACACACACAGTGTCACACACACACACACACACACACACAGTGTCCCCCCCCCACACACACAGTGTCAAACACACACACACACACAGTGAGACAAACACACACACAGTGACACACATACACACACAGTGAGACACACACACACGTCACCTCTCCTTCTGGCCGCCGCCATCTTAGTTACTCCGCGAGGGAGGAAGGGGGTCCTTCCGGGTGCCGCCATCTTAGGCGCCGCATGGCAGCTGCAGGCTGCCTGCCCACTGCCTGTTGGAGCACCGGGGGTAGGTGAGCGGAGCACCGGGGGGGAGGTGAGCGGAGCACCGGGGGGGAGGTGAGCAGAGCACCGGGGGGGAGCTGAGCGGAGCACCGGGGGGGAGCTGAGCGGAGCACCGGGGGGGAGCTGAGCGGAGCACCGGGGGGGGAGCTGAGCGGAGCACCGGGGGGGGAGCTGAGCGGAGCACAGGGGGGGGAGCTGAGCGGAGCACAGGGGGGGAAAGCTGAGCGGAGCACCGGGGGGGAGCTGAGCGGAGCACCGGGGGGGAGCTGAGCGGAGCACCGGGGGGGGAGCTGAGCGGAGCACCGGGGGGGGGAGCTGAGTGGAGCACCGGGGAGGGGGGGAGGTGAGTGTGATGGTTTGGGGGGAGAGGACAGAGAGAGAGAGGGGTGTGTGTGTGTGTGTGTGTGTGTGTCCTTTGGCCCGTCACTCCGCCTCAGGCCAATGAGAGGTGTGCGGGGGAGGGTGGGCCAAGGGACCAATGAGATTTCCCCTAGGGACAGAGACCATGCAGACATCCAGACAGGCATACAGTGCTTTCACAAATATAGTATAAGATTATAAGGCAGCAAGATATTGTGTAAGGTAGTAACAGAAGGTGAGAGACAATAATGCAATGTGGCAATCTATGAACACTCTCCAGTTGTAATCCAGGGGGAGCATGAAGGGAAAAGAACATAAAACAAGAAAAACAATCTAAGTGCAGACAATAAAATTCAAGTGATATAAATTCTGCGTTCTTTCTTGGCTCATATGTGATGTCTACTTACAAGATGTAAGTCAAAATCAAGCGGTTTTGACACTCAATGGTCTCTGCTGTGCAGGTATTCCCACCAGGTGATAGGGTCTCCAGCTCTCAGCTCCGCAGCAAAGTGTATGTAAAAGAAATACAAACCATAGTGCAGACCAGTATAATGTAAAAAAACTAGACTTTATGGGGTTTAAAAAATGAACACTTACAATAAAAACAAGTATTTCAGGCATGTACCACAATCATTGTGATCAAAGAGAGAAGATTTTTTGGTTTACACTTCAGGCTCACCCGCCTCCTCCGGTGTGACTTGGTGTGGACCACCACTCTCAGGTACTTTGTACCTCCAGCGGTGGGCGCATTGATCCAGGTCTCTCTCCCCTCGTGGGTTCCCTCTTCTGTGGGTCAATCACCTTCCCATAACAGCTGCCCGCAGGCACTGTGGAGTTCTCCACTGGGATACAGCCTCTCGGATGGATGTTTCAGCTTCACTCGCACACCGATGCGTCACTTCCGCTCCGTCCCGATACGTCACTTCCGGTCGCGGTTCTGTGAGTATCTGTCAGTAAATTTCTCCTCTCTTCTCTCTCCTCTCTGGGCGGCTACCACTCTACGCGTTTCGCCAAAAAAGGGTGTGCGGCTTCCTCAGGAGTGTACCGCCCCCTACTCTAAGGTGACATTATATACCTTCCTTAATTGGAATTTGATCTGGAACACTTGTGCATAAAAAACTGGTCTGCACTTATTACCATCTGTGCCTTTGTATGCATGAAGGAGCGATTCCAAATAGGGGAAAAAACCTCTGACTCATGACAGGATTAACCTGTTATTTTCTGGAACCGCAATATGAGGTGATAAAACGGATAATACTCATAGCTTTTTTTATGGGTAATCTGATCGTCAGGAGGGTGATTCTATGGAATCTAAATTTTGTCCAAAAAAATTGGAAACAGTGTAATATAATAGGGATTAACTGTGGTAATATAGGGTTGAATCAGAATATTTTCATGCTGTATATGATTACATTAGCATATTTCTATCTAGCAGGGAAGGGGTTAAATTGTGTCTTATCATTGTTTCCATAATAGGGGAGATGTTACTTATTCTCACAAGTGGGCTTAGATTAGGGGGCGGTACACTCCTGAGGAAGCCACACACCCTTTTTTGGCGAAACGCGTAGAGTGGTAGCCGCCCAGAGAGGAGAGAGAAGAGAGGAGAAATTTACTGACAGATACTCACAGAACCGCGACCGGAAGTGACGTATCGGGACGGAGCGGAAGTGACGCATCGGTGTGCGAGTGAAGCTGAAACATCCATCCGAGAGGCTGTATCCCAGTGGAGAACTCCACAGTGCCTGCGGGCAGCTGTTATGGGAAGGTGATTGACCCACAGAAGAGGGAACCCACGAGGGGAGAGAGACCTGGATCAATGCGCCCACCGCTGGAGGTACAAAGTCCCTGAGAGTGGTGGTCCACACCAAGTCACACCGGAGGAGGCGGGTGAGCCTGAAGTGTAAACCAAAAAATCTTCTCTCTTTGATCACAATGATTGTGGTACATGCCTGAAATACTTGTTTTTATTGTAAGTGTTCATTTTTTAAACCCCATAAAGTCTAGTTTTTTTTACATTATACTGGTCTGCACTATGGTTTGTATTTCTTTTACATACACTTTGCTGCGGAGCTGAGAGCTGGAGACCCTATCACCTGGTGGGAATACCTGCACAGCAGAGACCATCGAGTGTCAAAACCGCTTGATTTTGACTTACATCTTGTAAGTAGACATCACATATGAGCCAAGAAAGAACGCAGAATTTATATCACTTGAATTTTATTGTCTGCACTTAGATTGTTTTTCTTGTTTTATGTTCTTTTCCCTTCATGCTCCCCCTGGATTACAACTGGAGAGTGACGATTTGTGGGACTAGCGAAACCAGTCCCCACCAGCTGGGTTTGAGCAGGGGGTTTGAACCTTTCAATAATATTATCACGTTATTTGAACACAATATCACTGTTTAACAATTAATTGATTTGGTCAAAATATTCACTGTATATTATTAGTGTACACTAATAGAGTTAGCGCCGTTTTCTTTCACCTTCACGTAGCACAAATCTATGAACACTGACAGAGAAAAGAGTCTGTAAACATGAGCTTATGAAGTCAATTCTAGGAGAGAGTGAGCGCACAAGGTATAGTGGGGGAGAGACTGGCTGGGCAGGGTGTAATGTTGGGCGAGGGGCTAGCAACATATAATGCTAGGAGACTGACCAGATTGGTTCTTAAGCTGGTCTCCATGAGCAGTATGGGGCCAGCTTGGCTCTGCTTGTGTCAGTATGGGGGCAGGAGGATGTTGGATAGGCTTCCCTTAAGAATTGAACTTTCACGGCACCTTTTACATGTGTGTAAGGGATGTTGCAGGATGGATTTGACCTGGCTTTCAAGGGCAAGTTACGAGAAAGGTGCAGAGGCAAATATGTAGAGTAGAATACATTATTAATAATCATAGTAATAGCATGTTCTTGTATAGTGCTACTAGTTTTACGTAGCCTTTTAGAGACATTTTGCAGGCACAGGTCCCTGCCCCATGGAGCTTACACTCTATGTTTTTGGTGCCTGAGGCACAGGGAGATTAAGTGACTTGCCCAGGGTCACAAGGAGCTGACACTGGGAATTGAACCAGGTTCCCCTGCTTAAAACTCAGTGCCAGTCAGGGTCTTTACTCACTGAGCCACTCCTACATTGGCATATACTCTGTGGCTAAACTACTGCTGCCTTTAGAAATGTTAACCCTTTAGTTACAGCAGACGTCTATAACATATGGTACTGTATGGGATCGAAAAACACGTTTATGTTGGGTATAGTCAATGCAATGCATATTGGAGTCCAGTAAAAACATTCTCTGCAATGCATGTCGTTTTGGAATCATAATGTGATATTGAAGTGATTTCAATCTTGGAATTCTGGGAAAAATAACTGGATATTTTAGCATCCATCACATCACCTACTTACTGCCTGTCCCGTCCATCACGGACATCACCATTATTCCAAACACTCAGGAATATCTCATACTTTACAGCAGGAGTGTCCAACTGCAGTCCTCAATGGTCACCAACTGATCAGGAATTAAGGATATCCCTGCTTCAGCACAGGTGGCTCAGTCAACAACTGAGCCACTGGTTGAGCCCACCTGTGCTGAAACGGATATCCTTAAATGCTGACCTGTAGGTGGCCCTAGAGGACCTGAGTTGGCTATCCCTGCTGCTTTACAGCAAGGGTTTATATTTGGTTCATCAGCTGCTATTTTAGGAGTCTTAGTGCTTGTTTTATCCATCTTGTGCATCTTAATCTTCTAAGGCAAATATGTGAAAGCTCTTGATGCAAAATCTAAATGTGTGATAAGCCGCATTATGCCTCAGTTTAATTTACCTCCTGGTTATCCAATTACGCTGCAGTGATATTAGTCTTCACATCTTGACACCAGTGTGACACTGTGTCTTTCTTTCAAGGCTGACATATTTGTCAAGGTTCTTCAGAGTGAGGAGTATGAAGAGGTGGAGGATAAGACAGTGAAGGCCATGGGCATCCTGCACACAATCGATATTGTCCTGACCGTGGTGGAGGATTACAATGAGGTGAGTGCACTCTGCTACTGCCTTTAACTGCTCTCTGCTGAGTGATCCCGCATAGCACCTTCTCTTTTCTTCCACTGTCTGTTGTGTTTGTTTGTGCCTGGAAATTATTCTTTACTGGGACACCTTTTATTTTCGGTATTGTAGCCTCTTTTGTTTTTTTTCAGGTAAAACAGCAGTTGGAGGAAATATGTTTACAGATCATTGGCCTTGTTTTGCAGAAACACATCATAGGTATCTTTCAAATATTCATGTTTTAAATAACAGGACTCATGAGCCTGGCTGGCCTTTATGCACAAACCCAGGTTTTGTTTGGTTTCCAAACATTGGTTTACTACACATACAGTACACTGCATATAATATTTTTTTGTGTTATAGATCATGCAGGGGTGGCAATTTTTTGGGGTTGGAGGGCCACTTGACAAGCTTGGGTAAACGTTGCCGGCTGCAAACATAATGTAGAATCTACACAAAGTCTGGGGTTCGCAAAGTTTATCATAGCTCCCCTTCTCGCAACCGGCATCTCACCTACCCACCTCACTCTCTCACTCACTTTCCCTCTTCTCTTTTAATAATCACTCTTCTTTTTTTTAATCTTCCCTATTCACTCCTCACTCTGATCCCCTTGCTCCTTTCTCCTCCTCCCCTTCCTCCTCCTTGCTCCCCTTGCTCCTCCTCACTCACCCTCTTTATCCCTCACTGTCCTTCAATCTCCCTCCTCTCCCCAACTTCCCTTCCCCCTCTCCTCCGGTCTCTACATGGGGTGCGGGCAACGGAGGCAGCAGCAGATGCTCTGCGTGCGTAGGTGACGGCACTGTGGCTGGATGTCCACCCATACAGTGATTTATGGAAGTTGGGCCCGACTTTCAGTCCATCCTAACTTCCATTTTAGGACCACCTGGGTGGGCTCCAGCCATGCTACTGTCTCAGCTGCCGAGCTGCTGCTGCTGCCACTGACGCTGCCTCAGTCGCCTGCACCATAGGCAATCATCCGACCTGCAGGCCTCACTTTGCCCACCCCGGCTCTAGAGGAAGAGAAATCTTTTCCATCACTCTCCACGGCAAGCAAATTCTGCATCATCCCTGCTGTTACAATAAAGAATATATTTTCAGCAGGTTACATTTCTTCAGCCTTGGTTGGTAATTCCATAGAGCAAGAATCTCCCCTGTAAGTTTTTTTTTGTATTGTTTGATATAGGTGTATATTTTTTTAAAAAAAATAGGAGATGGGGCACACGGATTTCAAAAATAATGAAAATTTATTAAAGCATACATTTATTAAAGCACATGCTTGAATACATTTTCATTATTTTTTAAATCCGTGTGCCCCATCTCCTATTTTTCTTATTTTCATAAGTAAACAGTTCAAATTTGATTAGTATTTCCTCTTACGGCTGACCTTACAGCAATCTGACTCGGCTCAACTACTTTTAGGTTTTCTTAGTTTAGAATCTGTAGTTTAGTTCTGATATATCCTTTTTAACGAATGTGTTCTAAGAATATCGTAGCTTGAGTATGGTATATTCTTCCTGGAGATTTAGAATGGTCAAAATCAGTGTCTGCTTCCCCTATCCATACACCGGTCATGCCATTCTATAGATCACCACTACTCTAAGTTTTCTTTTGGGGATATCTCCTTCCAAACTGGAAATGACTTGGATCAATGTCTTGTATATAATGTATAACCCTGTTCACTTAATGTAACTATGTACAGTATTTGTAACCATGTATTTCACATCATAACTCTGTGCCTAGGACATACTTGAAAACAAGAGGTAACGCTCAGTGTATTACTTCCTGGTAAAACATTTTATAAATAAATAAATCCAGTAACCACCAACCTTTTTCCTTCTGACTATCTCTCTCCCACGGCAAATGAAATTCCAGTGCTTACCTAGGCTAATTTTTAGATCAGCGTATGCCATATACACAGAGATCTTTTCTTGGTACAGTACGCTAAAGTATATTGGATTCTGCCTTTGAATTTTCTATGACCTTATTGCCAGGTATGCAGGGAATTATGGTTGACAAGTTCCTGACCCACCATTTAGTTTACCAAAATCAATCCTTACGTTCTCCTTTACTCGCTGTTGCACACTTCCCACCCAACCTCTCTCTAATTTTTCAAACACCTTGGATATGTACTTGCCCTATTCTGAAGTGTACGACACTGCACGCTTTAATCACCTCTCTCCAGAGCAAACTCTGAGTAGAGTTATGCATGCCTAATATTTATACAGTACTAGTGTCCGTAATTCTAATTTATCGCTCCTCTTTCTATGCCACTAGGAATTGAAGGGAAAAAGCCCTGCCCAGTTGGGGGGTGGAGGTTTCATCTTTTAACAAATGAGAACCCAGCACCCTTTATATGGCTCCCTGCTCTCCTTTAAACCCCCATTTTTAGTTGTACCTGTCAAGGGGGTAGATTTGTTCCTCACAGGGTTTATTTTTTGGTACACTTTGCCTTTGTCTTCCCTGTTGCTAAGCAAAAGAGAAGATTTGGTTCCCTAGTGCCAAGATGCATCCGTCTGGTCAGTGGGGAAGAAGCGGATGTGTAGGGATGTAGTCAGGTTTACTGTCCCCGTGACTGCGAGAAATTACGTGTAAATCCCCAGCATTTATTTGCATTTTTGCGAACACAGTGACTTAGCTTCAAAACTGGAGTTTAGAGTCGGCCATAGTACTTTGCAGGAACAGGTAGGCGGTGCTAGTGTGTCTTAAATGTAAATTCAATGTAAGCCTTCCCTTATTCCCGTTCATTTCATACGAGATGATATATCTCATTTTATTTCAATGTAACCTACCACTTCTTCCCCTAAACTTCAGAAGACTTAAAAGTATTTTTAAAGTATGGCATGGTTTTATTAGAGTATAGGGAATGACAGTTTAAGGACAAGTAACGAAGACTTTGAATTATTTCAATCGTTTTCAATTCTCTTACAAAAAAACTGTTGTCTTCAACGGATCGTCTTCTTTTAAAAAAAAATATTTTTATAGGTGATCATCATAAGAACCACAGAATCCATATTTAGAGACCAAGAAATGTTACGTTCATCACATGTCTTTCAACTGCTGAGTCAGTCAGAAAGCGCCCATGGAATCAGTTTGTTCTGCAGCAGAAAGAAGGGATCTATTGATCTGTGGATTCTGTCCACAGGGTGACACAGATGGAACCTATGACCCATGAAAGCAGTCTCTGCAATGTGACACACTGACATAAACAGACGGGACTTCCTATTGACTTCTATAGCTAGGATTTGGTGAGATTAAAGTGTTAATTGGTTCTATCTTTGTGAATTCCTTTTATTTCTTGCAGAGTTTTATGAGGAGATCCTGTCTTTGGCATACAGTCTGACCAACCAGACCATCTCCTCTCAGATGTGGCAGCTTCTAGGCATCTTGTTTGAAGTATTTCAGAGGGATTCCTATGAATACTTTACAGGTTCGAGATAATTCAAGTTTCGTTTATTTGCCCTTGTCTAACTGATCAATTTTTTTTCTAATAACTGTTTATTTGCAAGATTTTGGGCTTACAGAAGAGAAGGGTAAAGGGACCCAACATAAATTATAGTAGTAAGACATTTATACAAAAAGACCAAGGAGAGGGTAAACGGGAAGGAAAAAGGGATAAAAACAAATCAGTCCAAGTAAGGCCGCGGCTTGTAGTATAAATAAAAAGTGCCTCCTCGGGGCCTGATGAAGCTGCACATCGTGGTGTTTGTATGCGTGACCTCCGGAATACTTGGCAGCAGAGACCCGTCCACCTTACAGAGAGCAGTCACTTTTTTTAAAATTTTACTACAGGCTGGCAGGCTTCTGAGGCCTATTTTGGACCTAACTTGTCTGATACAAAGTCTGTATTGATGCTCGGGAGGAGGACACTTCTTTCCCTGAGAGATGCTAAGAGTTGTTTCAAAATGGCGATGCTAAGAGACTCGCAAGTATTCCTAAATTTGAATTGTTTGCCTACTGCGCTGTCCCTTGCCTCTCTGAACCCCTAAATTACAATCGGGATGTGAAGACTTACTTTATTTGACTGTTTTCTTGTTTGGAATCATTCATCTTTAGTTTTCCTTCACGCATATCTGCAATCCACAATATTCTGGGTCAGTTTGAGTGACGTTGTCCAGGCCAATTTCAATTTGCTATTCCCTACGAGGATGGCTGATGCATTTCCTTCCAAGGATCTGAGTCTTTATTCTGGTGGCCGTGCTGATATTACTTTCTTCTCTCTGGTTTATCGTCTTGCATGCACGGACGCTATATTGGGGTCTCCCATTATTTTATGCAGTTGACACTTATGAGTTCTGTTATCGTGCTGTTCTTGTATGTATGTCTTTATTTATATAGCGCTTCACAGTAGTAATACAAACGACAATCATATAAATAACAACCAATATAAATGACACGATGGGAATAAGTGCTTCAGACATAAAAGTAACATTAAGGAAGAGGAATCCCTGCTCCAATGAGCTTACAATCTAATTGGTAGGTAGGAAGAATGTACAGAGACAGTAGGAGGGCGTTCTGGTAAGTGTATCTGCAGGGGGTCAAGGTATATGTATCAGGTACAGTATTAATCACGGAGCTTCTCATACGCTTCTTTAAGCATGTGTGTTTTAAGGTGGGTCTCGGGGTGCTGCCGCGACGCGCACTTGGAGCGATCACATTAATGTAATAAAATGTGCCTGTCCACTCTGGCGCTGTGCATGTGGACGTACGCTTGCCAATGCTCAGCGCTTGCCAATGCTCAGCGCTTGGGGAGACAGGCAAAAGTGATTTTCAAGCGCGCTGAAGGGTCACATGACCCCTCAGCAACGAATCAGACTGAGGGCAAAGAGAAATCCTTTTGTGCCTGCACACAACAGCAACAGATGTAGATTTTGCACTGTGTAGACTAATTAGACTAAACTCTAAATAACATACAGTAGTTACAATAAGAGATCCCACGCAAATATTTTATAAAAAATGTATATTTATTATTTCATGGGAACTGCAAAAAAAAATTTAAACACACACACACACCTTTATTATACCTTTCATAATATTTCTGGGAGGTCCATCTCATGGCCTGTGCAGTTTTATCTGATAGACATTAAATACAATTATTCACCACAAATTTTAATTATTGCTATAAAAAAAAAATCCTGAGTGAATTTATGGCTAGTCCCCAAACGAGAGCGCTCCCAGTTTAAAGCTTCAATTCTCTTCATTCTACCTTTATCTCATATGAGAGGCGATTTTTACAAACGAACCTCTGATTACTTTGTACGCTTCCCATACAGTTGAGCAGTTTGTGTCGGAGAAGTCAAGGTCATTTTTTCATTGTAATAATACCTGGGGATGCATAACAGATGTGATCACTCTCCATTGATGAATCATGTTGCGCGGGGCCAGATTGATAAGAATATCTATCGTAGCATGATCCGACCATGTAATCTGAATACGCGACTGCTGAATCTGAGAGGCCAAGCGCGTATCCACCAAGTACATGTCAACATGTCAATTCAAGAGTATGATTTATGTGGCACTGAGACAAAAGTATCATCTATGGCCAATGGGTGCAAGTTCCTCCAAATGTCTACCAATTCCAGATCTTTTAACCAATCAAATTTAGTGTTAAGGACAGTTTTAAAGTGACCACCCATGATGAGACCTTTTTTGATGTCCTCTAATAAAGAAAAGGTGCTCTCAAAAAAGAGAACTTTCGAAGCGATAGAAGCGTAAACCTTGGCTAATATTACCAGAGGACCACCTACGGTTGCATACAAACCAGAAAAATGTATCTGCCCTCTTTTTTTGTTTTAATCTGGTTTGATTTTAAAAGAGATATTATCATTTGTCAGAATGGCAACCACTATCTCTCTTCGCTGGTGCTGAGGAGAGAAACACCTGGGAGTATTGCTGATGAAAATAAGTAGCTGAAGAACGTCTGCTAAAATGCGTTTCTTGTATAAAAACGACGTCCGCTGCTTCTGTTCTATAGTTAGATATACAGTAGCTAGTCTACGTTTCTGAGGGCTATTAAATCTCTTATGTTGATGGATTATCATAAGCAAAGACATGAGACTATGCAGTGAAGGTTATGTTGAGTGGCATAGCATTAGCCCCCCCCATCCCCGCCTCCCCCAGAATAACCTGTTGAGACGCATTTGATCGAAAAATAAACCGCAAGGGAAAATACATTTGAGCAAGCAAAAAAAGAGTTGGTAGGAAGCCGAAACACAGGAGTAGAGTAACCATGCCAACTTTGTGACCGGCACGAGACAAAAAAAACGGGGAAAGCACCCACGACACATCATGCTTCTTACCTGGACAGCCAAGACTGAACCCAGGAAGCAAATAATACTGCAATAGGCATCTTATCAGCAGATTAAAACTGGCATAGTCATGAAACATAATGACCAAGAATAACTCTGCCAACTTTATCTATATAACGGAACAAAAATGAACCAGAAGACCCTACAAAAGGGAGAGAACCAAGTTATTTTAGAAACTAAGTAAACTATAATGATTTAAACATTTTAAAAAAAAACAAGGGAACACAATTTATCAGACGATAACATCAAATGACTGCCATCGTTTGGCTGCGGCGGAGGGTCCCTCTGCGGCCGATCTGCCACTGGAACCTTCGCTGGCAGCCGCGTCTAAATTGAGTTTTACTAGTTGAGGTAGGGGGTTAATTTAAAGGGGCTTTAGCGGTTAGGGTAGGGGGTTAATGTAAGGGGTTTTAGGGTAAGGGCTTAGTTAGGGGGTTTATGGTAGGAGGTTTGGGGTAAGAGTTTAGGGTAAAGTGGATTAAGGGTAGGGGTTCAAGTTTTTATGGTAGAAGTAGCGTTGGTTTGGTTTTTTTTAGGGTAAGTGTTAGATGTCGGGACTTACCTTAGTGGCAAAGCGGCCGGCGGCTGAGCATCCCGGCAACGGGGTGAGTAGCGGCGAAGTGCAGATGGACAGCCATGACAAAATGTACTAGACCAGTTCTCAATGTAGCGCCTGAGAAATGTAGCCGAGACCCATAACACCAGAAATGTTTTGTTTGCTACAAATGTTCTCAAATCCTTTAGGGTGCTGCATAGCAATGCAGTTGTTTTCATGTGTGAATTAAGAAGAAAATAATGAGTCGGAATTGTCTCTCCTGTTTCTCAGGAGATTTTACTCCATTCAGGTTGTGTTTGTAAGAACAAAAATAGGTTTAGCTCCTGAATATTATTGTGTGACGACCAATTCTGAGGGAGTGAACTGTGACTAAAATCTCCCTCGTGCTCAGTTTAATCAATGCAGGAGTTTCTTGAATTTTAAGAAAATCTAATTATTTAAGCTGCCGATCAATCCATTCGCCCGTGATCGGTGAAAATACTGCTTCTCAAAGTATGGCTGCCTATTGTAAAGCTGCAGTTTAAGTTGCCGTTAAAAAAATAAATCTATATCTACAGCTTAACCTCTTTATAGTGCGGTCCTCGGGGGTTTTATGGTGGTACTGTGCCCGCCGGAGGGGGAAACCTAAGAACACTCCCAGCCTTCCCAGACCCGGTGGGGCAGCGGCAACAGCACGCAGCACTTACCCGGCATCTGGCAGCTCTTCTCCCTGTCTCTGCTTCCTGCTTCTGCTTTCGTCTTGCGAGAGCAAGCTCCCTTATAGAGACAGTGTGTTTCTGTGTGTGTGTGTTTGTGTGCGTATTTGACTGTGTGAGATGCTGTGAGTGTATGCAGTGTGCTGTGAGTGTATGCTGTGAGTGTGTGTGTGCTGTGTGTTCAGTGAGCAGTGTGTTCAGTGAGCAGTGTGTGCAGTGAGCAGTGTGTGCAGTGAGCAGTGTGTGCAGTGAGCAGTGTGTGCAGTGAGCAGTGTGTGCTGTGAGTGTGTGCTGTGAGTGTGTATGTGTGCTGTGAGTGTGTGTGCGTGCTGTGAGTGTGTGTGCGTGCAAAAAAAAACCTTACATTTAAAAAAAAAAAATAATAATTTTTTTACATTCGGGGTCCATGCCCAAACCGCGTTATAAGCAGATCCGCATTATAGCGGATTGCGCTATAACGGGGTTGATATATAGATATATATATAGAGATATAAATCTATATCTCTATCAACAAGACAAACTGCTTGCAACAGACTAAGCAAATAATGAGTACTTAAATTAGTAATATAATAACCACTAACGCTATGGACTAGAAGTAATATAACAATGAAAAGAAAAAGAAAAGCGTCCCAACTCAGCACTCAAGTATACTCAGAACAAATATCAAAGAAAATTATGATTTATTTAACAGCACAAATAATCAAATATAAAATACAAAAAATATTAAAACAAACCCTGACATCCTCCTGTGATAGAATATGTATCAGACAGGGGAAATCCGCTTTGAAGATACTGATGGACCCCTAATACACAAGGCAAGGGAAAAAAGCCAATAAGCACAAGATATATGTAGAACAAGGGGTTTACAATAACCCCTTGAACCTACAAGGCCGGCCTCACCCCAAGTAAATATAAAACCACACAGCAAGCATAGATAACACATGCACCAAATTGCCTAATACATGCTGATGTCAAATACATATGTTATATATGTAACGGGTATTCCCCCACCCAATCGCAAATAGGGTCTCCTAGGGCAAATACTACTCTGGTTACAAGGCATAATAGTGTGGCGCACCTGTTGGCTTACAGGACTCCTGAGTCTCCCGCTTGATGGTATTATGGGGAAGGTCAGGACAGGCTTCTGGGGACATACCCAGTACGTACTCACGGTGACAGTGCCTCCATCTATTGCAGGCCTCAGGATATGGGGTGGAATCCCTGGAATAGAACGTCCCACTCAGGGATGAGATTCCAGTCTCACAACCGCTTCTTTATAATCAGGAACACTTTATTTCCTCTGCAGCACACTGTACAGCATACACAGTCACAGCAGTACTTCTCAGGAGTTCTCCCTCAGGATGACCATGGCCTTTCACTCCCAGTCAGGGCCCTGGAAGCAGGCCTAGCTCTTCCACTACCCCCTATCAGAGTAGTGGGAAAAGTCTACCAGCCTCTCCCAGGGGGAGGGCCTCAAGCCTGCCAGGTCCCTGATAGCTCGGTTAGGTAAGACTCAGCTCCTCTCAGGGTAGGAGCAACTGACTCAATACAGGAAATGCAGATCATTAAGACAGATACAACAAGAGCCCGCCCCTGTCCCTTATTGGACACAGGCCTGACTGCACTGCTTTCTCTGCCTCACTGATCTGCAGTGAGTGGGGAGAACCCATCTTAACTCCTGGCAAACCTGCTGTTACCAGGGATTATTGCACAAAAGGAGGACAGAATAATAGCCCAAACCTACCAGGACTATACTCTCCCTCTGGTGGAATCCAATGGTCCCCACTTGGACCTAAATTTGCGGGTCAATCCTGCAGGTGAACAACCTGTACAAAACAAAATAACATGACATATTATTCACCATAATACAGTGTTATTACATTTGCAGGTTATACACCCTCCTTAGATGGTGACACAAAAAAATAGTATTACTCCCAACGTGGAGAATCCGCTACTAACAGTAATACCTGGGATCAGGTTCCTTTACTACCCTCAGGATATGTATTCACTTGTACTAGCTATACCCTCTTAGGGTGGCCTGCGCACAGCATTGTCCACTGGGTTTGGAGCAGAAGTACCATAACACTTGGGGTGGCATACTGGACACCTACAATCATCCCATAATTTAGACATGGGTGCTAATGGTCGGAGAGGATCATGCCCATACACTTTCTTAAGGCATCTCCTGGAGATGAAAGGCTCCCTTTCTTCATTATCAGAACTATATCCCCTGTCCTCATCAGTGGAAACCCATTTCAAACTCAATTCCCCCCTCTACTGAGTGGTGAAAATAAAGTAATGACTTTTGGTGATTTCTGGCAACTCTGTCAGACACTGGAGGTACATAGGGTTTTACCCGAGCAACAGGTACAATATGAACAACATCATTACCCAATTCCCCAGAGACCTGAACCAAACCCACCCAGTCCTTGTAATCAGTGAATGGCTTGGGGACCCCCTGTTCACCCAGTGACCCGTGGTGACTGTATCTGAAATCCGAACCAGATGGGACAGGGGCAATGGCAGGGGTAATGGGGCCAGAGACTGGGGCATAGGAAGCAACAGTATCCGGGGCAAAGTCCTTGGCTTCAGCTAGGCCACGGCCTACCGCAGGGGACGTTGGTTGCTTGGACGCAGCCACGACAGGCCAGCGTTTCCCTTGGTCTACCACCCTGTAAATGTAGTGGTCCATTTCTCGCCTGGAGAGGACGCTACTCACCGGAGCGGTCGCAGCACAGTCCCAGTCCACTCTGGAGGTCGCCTTGTAAGTGACGTCATCCTCTCGCGAGGTCGCGTAATCTTGTGTCCGGTCCCGCACAGGAAGTACATCATCCGCAGAACGGGGTACCGGGAGCTCGACGCTGTCTTTCTTGCGGAAGTAGGCGCTGGGATGGGCCTCATCTCCGGACTCCTTCGCCGCAGCCTTGGTCGGGGCCTCTTCTAAGGCCTCCTCCATCGGAGCCCGCTCCACATCACAAGTAAGTGGCTCTCTTCTTGCAGCACCGCTGTAGGGGTCCGCCGGTAGGCGCCTCACCCCCGCTGAACTGCTATCACGCTCATCGTCCGACGATGCAGGTAGGGACATCTCCACAGGGGAATGACATTGGGGCCCTTCGCAGTCACTGGCGGCAATCGGCACGAAGCGGTCCCGCTTCTGCGCCACCAGCGATAGCGATCCCCATCCTCCCTGGGCAGTCACTGTCTCTTCCGTGGGTTCCACCATCGTGAGTTCCGCCTCTGGAACCGTGGTGCACAGACCCTAAGGAACGTTTGTTGGGGCGCACGGGCCCTTCGCATGGGTAACATCGACATGGCCCACATCGCATAGCATAACCGCTGGGTCATCAGGCTTTGCTGACACCAGAGGACCGGCTCTGGCCTCGTCAGGTTCAATCACCTCACCCGGTAGCATTTGGGTTGCGGTCTCTGGAACCGGCTCGGGACTTGTCTAAGTCGTCGGGGCTTGGTACACCCCAATGGTAGGCATTAGCGGGCTAGACACAAGATGGCTTTCCCCATTCACAAAGAAAATAGCCCCCCAAGCAAGGTCTTCTCCCAGGCATGCACAGTCAGGGCCCAAACACCGCAAGCTGTGATCCCATCAGTGAGTACATCCAGGAAACCTTCTGGCAGCGAGTAATAGGCAAAGTCCATATCGCCTGCTCTTACTTTATGTATACACGGGCACAAAAGAAAGGGGTAGCTCACTCCTCTGGCCCGCCATGTTCCATCAGTCTGAGGTTGCAGCAGCTCGCATCCAGCTCCTCCTTCAGTTTGGGTAAAGCTCTGGGATTGTCTCTCATTGTGCCCCCTCCCTCTGGTGCAGATTAGAGGAGGGGCACTCGATAGTAAGGCGTGACTCTGGCTTTCACTGTGACCCCTCCCTCTGGTGGAGATTAGAGGAGGGTCACTGGGTGTTACCTCATGATGTGGACTCTTCGCTGAGCCAGTCACAGGGCAGGGGGCCGCGGCTCCTGCTTTCGTGCCACTTCCTGCACATAGGCGGGGCTCTAGCTTTCGCGCCAGACCCGGCCAAATCTCTGCAAATAATCTGCTCAGTCTTTTTGCACGCAGCACGTGCGTCATCCAAACTCGGCGGGAAACGCCATTTTAGCTTCTTTGCACCGCGCGGTGCACTATCGCATATAGCAGCCGCCATCTTAGGTGAACCCACAATTTTCACTGTACAGTGGCGACAATGTTTATCTGAGCACGGCCGTAGCCGCGGTGTGGGGGAGCCGGCGGCTCATTTGGGGATTTCCCTGGCGCGTGCAGCGCGTCACTCTGGCGCCGGTCACACGGCCCAGGGTTCCCCGGCATCCCCTAAGGCTGCAGAGGCAGCAGAGGTAAGGGGGACGCTGCGCGCAGCTTTGCGCAAGCCAGGGGAGCAGCCAGAGGTTCGGGGAAGGGGAGGGGAAGGGGAGGGGGGCATTTAAATTAAACGCGCGGGAAGGGGAAGATGCGGCTCGCTCGCGGCTCCGTTTTGGCGCCAGCCGGAATAAGCCCCGTTCATAAGGGGCACAAAACAGGCAAATGCTCAAATAAACTTTGCCGCTGCTGTAGCACAACCCTCACTGTTTGGCAGGGAACTCGCTCTCTTGTGAACACTGCAATACATGTAGCCTCTGGCAAGTGGTGAACTCGGCATACCCCAGGCTAGGCAAAACTCTTTCTTTGTATACTGCACACGATAACAGTCCAGTACACGTGCTCTGCGGTTCATAGTCTGGCTACTGGCTAGTAGTACTCTGGGCTCTTCCCTGTGCAGTACTCTTGTGTCTCCCCCTCTTGGCTGCCAGTATTGTGGTTCCTATCCAGGGGTCCCTCTTAATTGCGTTAACCAGGCCACCCCCTAGGCATCCTGACTACCCACCTCAGGTTTGACTCGAACAGCAATAGCCTCGTCTCCAGATCTATTCACCCTTTAGGGCAGTCTAGGGCGTGCTTTTCGAGGTTTTTTCGTTCTCCTGACTACCCCTAGACTTCTCCCTTTCAGCAGCACTGGTTCTGGACGTATTATTTCAATCTTTCTGTTTTGTGTCGCTGAAAGCCTGTCCTGATTATCTCAGCAGTGCCTCCAATTGTAACGGGTATTCCCCCACCCAATCGCAAATAGGGTCTCCTAGGCCAAATACTACTCTGGTTACAAGGCATAATAGTGTGGCGCACCTGTTGGCTTACAGGACTCCTGAGTCTCCCGCTTGATGGTATTATGGGGAAGGTCAGGACAGGCTTCTGGGGACATACCCAGGACGTACTCACGGCGACAGTGCCTCCATCTATTGCAGGCCCCAGGATATGGGGTGGAATCCCTGGAATAGAACGTCCCACTCAGGGATGAGAGATTCCAGTCTCACAACCGCTTCTTTATAATCAGGAACACTTTATTTCCTCTGCAGCACACTGTACAGCATACACAGTCACAGCAGTACTTCTCAGGAGTTCTCCCTCAGGATGACCCTGGCCTTTCACTCCCAGTCAGGACCCTGGAAGCAGGCCTAGCTCTTCCACTACCCCCTATCAGAGTAGTGGGAAAAGTCTACCAGCCTCTCCCAGGGGGAGGGCCTCAAGCCTGCCAGGTCCCTGACAGCTCGGTTAGGTAAGACTCAGCTCCTCTCAGGGTAGGAGCAACTGACTCAATACAGGAAATGCAGATCATTAAGACAGATACAAGAGCCCGCCCCTGTCCCTTATTGGACACAGGCCTGACTGCACTGCTTTCTCTGCCTCACTGATCTGCAGTGAGTGGGGAGAACCCATCTTAACTACTGGCAAACCTGCTGTTACCAGGGATTATTGCACAAAAGGAGGACAGAATAATAGCCCAAACCTACCAGGGCTATATATACATACACCGTAAATGCAGTTGGTATAATCAAGGCAAACCAGGCATAGTACCAAAAGGAGACTGTTAGTATGGGATCAACAATGGTTAACAGTTCACATCAGTTACCATAGTCCATGAGACCATCCATGCCACACTGTGATAGTAAAATGTCCAAAGGGTAAAGATCTTCCAATTGAGGGGTCCATCCGCCGGGGAGTCAGGGAAAAATAGACGCCCCAACACGTGTTTCATTCTCGCTTCATGATCCCATCATCCCATCTACATGTGTGTATATATATATATATATAATTATGCCTCACAGCATAATTCTTCCTGCATCTCCTCTTCCAGTCCACGTGCTAAGGAGATGAGCATGTGGACAGCAGGAACAGGAGAGAGGAGAGAGATGAGCACGTGGACTGGAAGAGGAGATGCAGGAAGAATTATACTGTGAGGCTTTAACATCTTTACTGAGGGAGTCGGGTTCCACCACACTGTATCACAAGAACTCATTGACAATTTCGAGCTGTCCATCCATCCCACTGGTTCCGTGGATTCAGACCTGGAGGGAGATTTGACTATTATACACTCACCTTTCAGACCCAGCTGGTTCAAGGGGCTGTTACGTCACTATTCAGTGTATATATACACAAGCGTTCAACCCCTCTCCACTACCTTTTGACAAAGTCGCCCGAGAGTGACGAAACGCGTCAGGGAGCGTCATCACGCAAACGTACGGACATTACGTCATCACGCGTGCGCAAGAACAGGCCGGTTCGTGCGCCCAACACTACGGAGGCCATCCAGCAGGGAGTTTCTCTGGGATTCCAGCACGACTTCGGTGATACACCTCTCACAACCCGAATACTCAGATGATCACGGACTCCTCATCTTGCAGAGACTGACGGACGTCTGATGAAAGTATTGATACCGGATGGTGGTGATATTATCACGAAATGCTTTTAACACTTGTACCTTTGTGAGTGTATTTCCCCCCCCCCCCCCCCCTCCCCCTTCCCACCGTTAAATATACAGTTTTATACTATGGGGCGTGCGCTCTCTCCTCTCTTTTTTCTACAGATTCCATAGGATGTGGTTTACCCTTCTGAGAGCAGCCGGAGACCCCTCTACAGACGTCACCATTTTTATTGATGAACTATCTTTGAAGGATTGGTTATCACTTTAATTTATTTTTATTAGTTTCTCTTTTTGTCAATATTGTATTGTGTGAATTTTAGGTCATTTAAATAATAAGCACTTAATTTAATTTATGCACAGGCACTTACACATTGAATATGTCAGTGTGACACTTATAGCACATGTATTCATTATATATATTTTTTTAAATAATATATTATATATTTTCAAACACTTGTAATACCCCTTAGGCGCTGCTTTTTCTTTTTTTGTTAGTCCATATATATATAGATATATAGATATACTGATATACCCGGCGTTGCCCGGGATGTAAATCCGTAATAGGTATTATTATTTATAAATAGTTGAAAAGAAACATGGAAGAAAATGTAATACGATATTGTTGTTTAAAAATGGTTTATTGTAAACACACCACAGTACAATGTATATTTTGGTGATGTAAACATGTGAGGTGTGTGTACCGCTAGGGTGGGTGTGAGGCATCGGGTGGGTGTTCAGTATGGGTGGCGGGTGGGTAGGGGAGTGCTGGCTGTGGGTGGGAGTCCCGCTAGGGTGTGAGCGGGTGTGAGGCGGCGGGTGTCTGGTGAGTGTGTGCGGCGGCTGGTCAGTGATGTCGGTGCATAGGGGTGTGAGTGTGGCGGGTGGGTGTGAGGCGGGAGGCGCCGGGTGGGTGGTGAGTGGGTGCGGCGGCTAGTCAGTGATGTCGGTGCGTAGGGGTGGGAGGCGGCGGGTGTGTGTCGAGTGTCAGGTGGGTGAGAGGCGGCAGGTGTCTGAGTGAGGGCGGCGGCTGTGGGGCGCAGGGGTGTGAGGCGGCGGGTGGCTGAAAGGCAGAGGCGGGAGGCGGCGGGAGTGCGGGCGGCAAGTGGGTGAAAGGCAGAGGCATGAGTGCGGCGCGTGGGTGAAAGGCAGGGGCGGGAGGGGGGTGAAAGGCAGCGCCGGGGGGGAAGGCAGGGGCAGGGGTGAAGGCAGGGGCGGGGGGAAGGCAGGTGCGGGGGGGGGAAGGCAGGGGCAGGGGTGAAGGCAGGGGCGGGGGGAAGGCAGGGGTGGGGGGGGGGAAGGCAGGGGTGGGGGGGGAAGGCAGGGGTGGGGGGGGGAAGGCAGGGGTGGGGGGGGAGGCAGGGGCGAGGGGGAGGCAGGAGGCAAGGGGGGCTGTCACTGTGTGTCCCTGTGTGTGTCAGTGTGTCTGTCACTGTGTGTGTCAGTGTGTCTGTCACTGTGTATGTCGGGGGGGTGGGGAGGGGGGGTCAAAAACGCAGCTGAGGGAGGGGTCAAAAACAGAGCTGGGGAGGGGTCAAAAACGGAGCTGGGGGAGGGGTCAAAAATGGAGCTGGTGGAGGGGTCAAAAACAGAGCTGGTGATGGGTCAAAAACGAAGCTGGGGGAGGGGGTCAAAAAGAGAGCTGGGGGGGTCAAAAAGGGAGCTGGAGGGTGTCAAAAACGGAGCTGGGGGAGGGCTCAAAAACAAAGCTGGGAGAGGGTCAAAACCGGAGCTGGGGGGGTCAAACACCCCCCCCCCCTCCCCAGCAATACCTCACCTCAGGCAGCAGCAGCAGCAGTGTGGCCAGGGGTTGGGGACCCCTGGGTTAGAGCGCACCGGCCAATGAGAGCCGTGGGGGGCAGGCAATCCGGAGGGGTGAGACGTGTGTGTATATACTGTTAGACCACACCGGCCAATGAGAGGTGTGCGGGGGTGGGTGGGCCAAGGGAGCCATCTCATTGGCCTGAGGCGGAGTGAGCCCTATAGGCTTAAGCTTGCTGCATGGTCACAGCTTTGAGCACAGCCAGTGTTAAGATGCATAGCCAGAAAACCCACCCACAGACAGCTGTTTCGACCTTAATGGGTCTCATCAGTGTGGGGTTGGTTAACTGGCTATGCAATGAAGCGAAAGGATGGGGTTTACCATACTGAGTTAAGTTATGGTGAGTTAAAAAAAGTGACAAAAACCCTTCACAGCAAAGCATTTAGCAAATGTAAAAATACTGTATGCTCATTTGCATGTCTTAGCCAGGTCTGCAACCCCGCCTTTCACCATTATCTCCCAGCACACAGCACTTCCACTGCAGCAAGGGATTCTGGGAAATGACATGCAAATGAGCACACAGTGCCACTTTCTGCTTCAAAAACCATTTTATACATGGTTCCCTATAGGCTTAAGCTTGCTGCATGGTCACAGCTTTATATATTTATATATTTATATATACTGTATATATATATATATATATATATATATATATATATATATATATATATATATATACCATAATACTGAGTAAAGTTATGGTGAGTAAAAAAAAGTGACAAAAACCCTCCACAGGAAAGCAAATATGCAAATGCAACTGTATGCTCATCTGCATGTCTTAGGCAGGTCTGCAACCCCGCCTTTCCCCATTATCACCCAGCATACAGCACTTCCACTGCAGCAAGGGATTCTGGGAAATGACATGCAAATGAGCACAGTTGCCTATAGGGAACCATGTTAAAAATGGTTTTTGAGGCAAAAAGTGACACTGTGTGCTCATTTGCATGTCATTTCCCAGAATCCCTTGCTGCAGTGGAAGTGCTGTATGCTGGGTGATAATGGGGAAAGGCGGGGTTGCAGACCTGCCTAAGACATGCAGGTGAGCATACAGTTGTATTTGCATATATATATATATATATATATATATATATATATAACGACAAACCTATACATTTGCTCGCCCCGGGCGAGTGGATTTAACCCCCGGGCGAGTAAATATTGGCCCAAGCAGCACACGTTTGGTACTAGGTGGCGAGTAGATTTTTTTGTGTGGCGAGTAGATTTTATATATATATATATATATATATAACCAATTGATTGCTATCCCAAAGGGAGAAGCGCAGGGATTCACTTTCTGTTTTGCACATTTTGTATGGCCAAATCCTTCACCAGCTGCATGCTCCTTATATGGAGAAGCGCGGTGATTATATATTTGTTTTACATTATAAGTAGGGAGGAGGCAGGTAACTACAGGCCAGAGGGGAAATTCATAGAAAAATTGCTAAAAAGATAGTATTATTAAATAACTTAAGTCCCATAACTTGCATGATTCCAAGCAGCTTGTATTTGCTGGGCTGAACTAAGGTCAAACACTTCTGATCGATATTTTTCTGGATGATTATGATAAGAGATCCGGGTGGAGAACTTGTTTATCAGTATTTTTCAGTGGCTAAATGAAGAAGGCATTGGATGAAGGAGAGGCAAGTGAGTGTTTTCAGTATGGGGAGTAGATTCAGAGGAGAGCAAGTAACTAGTGGAGTGCCTCAGGGATCTGTACTTGAACCGGTGCTCTTTAATTTAATATATCTTTATTCGTCACATTACAGATGGTCATGTTTTCAGGATATCCCATCTTCAGCACAGGTGGCTCAATCAGAGGCTCTGTCTTTGACTGAGCCACCTGTGCTGGAGCTGGGACTGACTGAGCCACCTGTGCTGGATCTGGGACTGACTGAGCCACCTGTGCTGGATCTGGGACTGACTGAGCCACCTGTGCTGGAGCTGGGACTGATTGAGCTACCTGTGCTGGAGCTGGGACTGACTGAGCCACCTGTGCTGGAGCTGGGACTGACTGAGCCACCTGTGCTGGAGCTGGGACTGATTGAGCCAGCTGTGCTGGAGCTGGGATAACCTGAACTGTTGGGTTGGGCTTGAGGACTGGAGTTGAGCACCACTGGTCTACATAAAACGTATCAGGATAGACTCATGGACCTCAACATTTAGAACTTGGAGGAGAGAACGAAGAAAGGGGGGGGGGTTACTGAAACGTTCAAATACTGTGTGTAAAGGATGAGGTAAACCTATTTTAGAGCACACAGTTCAGTCAGGTTTAGAGGAAATGTGAAGCGAGAGGGTATTACAGTAAGGGAATTCAAAATTGTCGAGGAACAAATAAGATCTGATGTTTTGCAACAGATTGGAAATTGGGTGTATTGAGTGGGCCCCTTTTTTTATCTCCTGTCAAACTCTGTCTCTGTCGTCGTGCTCGGTCCTTTTGAAATCTGTTCCTCTCACCATAGGGTGACTCAGTGATGAAATAACATCCGTTAAGGTATACACCCGCATCTAATAGACTGAGGAGCTCTGTAGTCCTAGGGTTCACCAGCAGATAAATTTACCCTACCTTGTTTTTTTTAATAAGGGTTTAGTGAACTTAAATGTAAAGGTGTGTGTGTGTCTATACTGTACAATAGGATATACATGTTTTGACCTCACTACTTTTTTTTCCCCCTTTCTTTCATTGATCTTTAAACTGTGTTTTTACTCCCAGAAAAAAAAGAGCCTAGGACTGAAGTTAGCTTTGTGAAACAACGGTTTTTCGAAGACCCTTATCTGAGAGGCTCGGGATAATAGTTTTGTTGAGAAGCCTCAGACGTTGGCATTTAAAACAGGTCTGTGCTTTATGGCGGGATGGAGCAAGTTAGGCCGCGTCCATAGTGGATCAGACGGCGCGAGTGCCAAATACAAACAACTGGAGGCCAATGCGCGTGTCCATAGATCGTGCACGTGAGCGCCGAGGCGGCCAATGCATGGCGAGACAAACTTGTTTGAATTTGCAGCGCGACGGCCAGGTTATGTGTGCGGTTCAGCCAATGAGGGCGAACTGCTCACGTGACATCACGGGCACGCCCACCATAGTGCAACATTGCAGGCCACGGATCTCTTAAAGTACAGACAATGCGCTCGGTCGCGAGCGCGCACCTACTATTGAGGCGGCCTTAGAATAAATGGCAGAGGTTGCTGCGTGTACACTACTGTAGGCTTTGGGCCTATTAAAAATCAAATCAAAAACAGTTGTGAAAAGTTAAGAAATAAGGTTTGTCATCTTTTATAAGCATCACAATGAGATTCATTTCGTGATGGTTACCTTTTTGATTGGGGCTGGGGGGAGGGGGAATTGTACCTTTAAATTGTCCACTTGTGAGAGATGCTTTGAAAAACTCAACTTGCCAGCTGTGTGTGACATATTTACAAGGCAACACACAGAGTAAACCAGGACAATCAGCGCATCACCAGTGTGAAAGGCAAAAGGCTTGGGGAGAGGGGGTGCCGGATACCGTAACACTGTGGGGGAGGTGACTGAGCCTTGGACAAGGTGAGGGTCAGGGTGGCTGGCGTTCTGCCTGGATGAGTGTGACTGGAATAGAACATAATGAGGGTGTGTCCAAAGAGTAGGTCAGGTGCAGTGGGTGCTCGGGGTGGCACATGCCTAGATGCAGGCATAAGCTCAAGGGTAGAGATTCCCAGGGTGGGGATGCCCAGGATGCAGGTGGTGGTCCTGCCTGTGTCATTGACCCTCCTTTTTATTCACTTCAGATATGATGCCTCTTCTTCACAATTACATCACAGTAGATAGAGACTCTGCTGTCAAGCCCCAAACACCTGGAGATTATTTACACCATGTGTAAGAAGGTGAGCAGCTGTGTGTCAGTTGGACAAATGGAAAGGAGAACACACTGGGTGGGAGCACGGTGGGAATTAGGAGCCTGTGATTGCATGTGGGGGCTGAGCAACAGAGAATTTTACAAGTAATGTTTTCCACCATTCAGTTAAGCTTTGCAAGCAGTCTGCTTAGACATTGTTTTTGGAGGGCTCAATACTTGGATCATGAAGGGTCCTGCAATTGCGGTGTAAGGGCAGAGACTGTGTGTGTTTGTGAGGGGGTGGGGCTCTGGTGAACTGTCATTTTGGTTGTGAGGCAAGAAGGGGCTTAGGGCAGCAGTGGGAGGTTGAAGGGGGTGAGGAAGAGGTGTAGCCTAGTGGTGCTTCATTTCCACCCCTTTTGTGTCAGGTACTGACAGGGGAAGCCGGGGAAGATGCCGAGTGCCACGCAGCAAAGCTCCTGGAGGTCATTGTCTTGCACTGCAAAGGCCGAGGAATTGATCAGGTAATTTGGAACTGGGTGCTGCTAAGGCTCATTGCCCACCCCACTCTGAGACATGCTGTCCATACTTCATTTTTTCGGATAAAGTTTTCACACTATGAGCTCTATGCACAAAGCGCCGAAAAGTTTTTTATCGCCACAAAATGCTTTTGGTATTCAGTAAGCGCCGAGAATTTGCCAAAATCGGCATTTTTTTGACCCGATAAAAAATTATCGGCAGGCGGCTGGCGAGAAGCCACTTTTCAGCACCTTTCGCCACTTTTTTAAATCGGCTGTATTCTAGTAGCCCCGATCCTGTTTTCGGTGCTTATCGGAGCTGATCGGCAGTCTCGAAAAGCTATTTTTTCGGCAAATCGTCCCGCCAACTACAATTAGTCCTTGTTACGTGTGTGTGTATATGTCGGATCTAGAAATAAAAGCCAGGTGTGAATCACTAGTTTCCTGAACCCCATAACCAGTGTCTGGACGTCCCCGCTTCACAATATCTGAAGCAGCAATCCCGCCTGTGATCTTGCCTGATCCGCAGACCCTCAATGTCCAGGTACCCTCATTCCCGCAATGTTATACATTGGAGGGGATGTGTTCCCTACCTGTCTTCCGATGTCTTCCGTGTGAAGCTTGAGTCATATTTGGAAGAAAGCATTATAGGTTATTTCGGTGTAGTATAGGGCAGTTAAGATATATAGGGTAAATAAGATATCCAGATCCAGAGTGTGGGGGCGAGTGAGAGAGAGTGGGGGGGAGAGAGAGAGAGGGGGGAGAGGGAGAGAGAGGGGGGGGAGAGGGAGAGTGTGGGGGAGAGAGGGAGAGTGTGGGGGGAGAGGGAGAGAGTGGGGGGGGAGGGAGAGAGTGGGGGGGAGAGGGAGAGAGTGGGGGGGGAGAGGGAGAGAGTGGGGGGGAGAGGGAGAGAGTGGGGGGGGGGGAGAGGGAGAGAGTGGGGGGGAGAGGGAGAGAGTGGGGGGAGAGGGAGAGAGTGGGGGGGAGAGGGAGAGAGTGGGGGAGAGGGAGAGAGTGGGGGGGAGGGAGAGAGAGTGGGGGAGAGGGAGAGAGAGTGGGGGAGAGGGAGAGAGCGTGGGGGAGAGGGAGAGAGCGTGGGGGAGAGGGAGAGAGAGTGGGGGAGAGGGAGAGAGAGTGGGGGAGAGGGAGAGAGAGTGGGGGAGAGGGAGAGAGTGGGGGAGAGAGGGAGACTGACTGACTGGGTAGGTGACTGACTGACTGACTGACTGGGTAGGTGACTGACTGACTGGGTAGGTGACTGACTGACTGACTGACTGGGTAGGTGACTGACTGACTGACTGACTGACTGGGTAGGTGACTGACTGACTGGGTAGGTGACTGACTGACTGACTGGGTAGGTGACTGACTGACTGACT
Organism: Ascaphus truei; assembly: GCF_040206685.1. Taxonomy (NCBI): domain Eukaryota; kingdom Metazoa; phylum Chordata; class Amphibia; order Anura; family Ascaphidae; genus Ascaphus; species Ascaphus truei. The sequence continues at coordinate 29,888 of NW_027455443.1, forward strand.
GGGTAGGTGTCTGACTGACTGGGTAGGTGACTGACTGACTGACTGGGTAGGTGACTGACTGACTGACTGACTAACTGGGTAGGTAACTGACTGATTGACTGACTGAGTAGGTGACTGACTGACTGAATAACTGGGCAGGTGACTGACTGACTGACTGGGTAGGTGACTGACTGACTGACTGACTGGGTAGGTGACTGACTGACTGACTGGGTAGGTGACTGACTGACTGACTGGGTAGGTGACTGACTGACTGGGTAGGTGACTGACTGACTGACTAACTGGGTAGGTAACTGACTGATTGACTGACTGGGTAGGTGACTGACTGACTGACTGACTAACTGGGTAGGTGACTGACTGACTGACTGACTGACTGGGTAGGTGACTGACTGACTGGGTAGGTGACTGACTGACTGGGTAGGTGACTGACTGACTGGGTAGGTGACTGACTGACTGGGTAGGTGACTGACTGGGTAGGTGACTGACTGACTGACTGACAGACTGGGTAGGTGACTGACTGACTGACTGACAGACTGGGTAGGTGACTGACTGACTGACTGACAGACTGGGTAGGTGACTGACTGACTGACTGGGTAGGTGACTGACTGACTGGGTAGGTTACTGACTGACTGACTGGGTAGGTGACTGACTGACTGGGTAGGTGACTGACTGGGTAGGTGACTGACTGACAGACTGGGTAGGTGACTGACTGACTGACTGACTGACTGACAGACTGGGTAGGTGACTGACTGACTGACTGACTGACTGGGTAGGTGACTGACTGACTGACAGACTGGGTAGGTGACTGACTGACTGACTGGGTAGGTGACTGACTGACTGGGTAGGTTACTGACTGACTGACTGACTGGGTAGGTGACTGACTGACTGACAGACTGGGTAGGTGACTGACTGACTGACTGACTGACAGACTGGGTAGGTGACTGACTGACTGGGTAGGTGACTGACTGACTGGGTAGGTGACTGACTGACTGACTGACTGGGTAGGTGACTGACTGACTGACTGGGTAGGTGACTGACTGACTGGGCAGGTGACTGACTGACTGGGTAGGTGACTGACTGACTGACTGACTGACTGGGTAGGTGACTGACTGACTGACTTGGTAGGTGACTGACTGACTGACTGACTGGGCAGGTGACTGACTGGGCAGGTGACTGACTGACTGACTGGGCAGGTGAGTGACTGACTGACTGGGTAGGTGACTGACTGACTGGGTAGGTGACTGACTGACTGGGTAGGTGACTGACTGGGTAGGTGACTGACTGGGTAGGTGACTGACTGACTGGGTAGGTGACTGACTGACTAACTGGGTAGGTGACTGACTTGTTGGGTGGGTGGGTAGGTGACTGACTTGGGTGGGTGGGTAGGTAGGTAGGTGACTGACTTGTTGGGTGGGTGACTGACTTGGTGGGTGACTGACTTGGGTGGTTGGGTTGGGTGGGTGGGTGACTGACTTGTTGGGTGGGTGGGTGGGTGACTGACTTGTATTGTGTGACTGACTTGTTGGGTGGGTAGGTGTCTGACTGACTGGGTGTTGGGTAGGTAGGTGACTGACTGGTTGGGTAGGTAGGTGACTGACTGGGTGGGTAGGTAGGTGACTGACTGGGTGGGTGGGTGACTGGGTGGGTGGGTGACTGACTACTTGTGGTCTCTCTCTCCCCCCTCCCCCCCTACACACACACACACACACACACACACACACACACACTCTCTCTCCCCCCTACACACACACACACACACACACACACACACTCTCTCCCCCCCTACACACACACACACTCTCTCTCTCTCCCCCCCCTACACACACACACACACTCCTCCCCCCCCCCCCCTACTCACCGTGGATCGCTGTGGTCTCCGGTCTCTGTGACAGCCGAGGAAGCGGCAGGCCGGATGTCGCCCTCGGCCTCGGCGGCTGTCACTGCGGGTCACCGGGTGGGAGTGAGGGATCCGGACACAGGGGAGAGAGGAGTGGGGGGGCTAGTGATGCGGCTGGTCACCGGGTGTCAGACACGCCGCAACATGAGGGCAGCGGCAGCCTCAGCTCAGTGGCTGAAGATGGTGAAGGAGGAGACCATCTTCTCACAACAAGCTGATCCGAGCTGCCACGCGGGGTCACGGAGGCCGGGGACACGGAATTGGAGGTGAGATCGGGAGTGAGTGGGGAGATTGGGGTGTCAGGGGGGGTCACGGAGGCCGGGAGAGATTGGGGTGTCGGGGGGGGGGGGGTCACGGAGGCCAGGAGAGATTGGGGTGAGGGGGGGTCACGGAGGCCGGGAGAGATTGGGATGGGGGGGGGGGGAGCGGATGGCCCGATGGGAGGGGGGAGGGGCGACAGATGGCCCTGCAGGGGCCTGAGGCAGACAGGCGTGGAAGGGGCTGGCTGCCGGAAGGGGGAGGAGTGGAAGCGCTGAGGAGGGAAAGTTGCTGAGAGGCGGGGGAGGAGCGAAGGCACTGTTCAGAGAGCCGGAGGTTAAATCCACATGCCCCGGGCGTGTAAATGTATATAATTGTCGAACACTGTGTATATATATATATATATATATATATATATATATATATATATATTACCCCAACAACCCCTATAACCCCTAACATACACATATATGCACATCAATGATACTATAGGCCGGCAGGGGCCCTCGGGTGTTACCCGCAGGCCTGCAGTACCAATTATGTGCCCCCCCCAAAATTAATGTCAAAACACATACATACTTATAAATAAATAACCCCCCCCTTAACACATACAGTATAGTAATGGGCACAATTACTATTACCCACAAATGGATAATAGTGAATGTGCCCATTTTAAATACATAAACACCAATCAATACATTAAATACAGTACGTATAGCACTCACCCATGTCCGCCTGCCACGATGAAGGCCATCCTCATCTTCATCCTGTTCATGCCCCCTCCGCTGCTGCAAAACAGACACAAGAATGAAAACATCCAATGTAATGTCCCCGAACCCCTTAATCACCATAGCGGTTATTAACCGCTACAGTCATTAAGGGGTTAACCCACCCTCAACCACCACTCGGGAGGCCTACATACCCTCCCACACTAACCCCCCACCCTTTGAGGCCTAACCACCCTCACCCACTATCCACAAGGGAGGCCTACCCACATACCCTTGGGGCCAATAACCCCTCCCCCCACCCCCAGTACCCACAATAAAAACAATACACAGCCCCACATTAAACATCATTATATTTATTCAATACATTACCCACCCCCTGTGCCCCCCCATAAATACACGATTTATTCTTTTACATACAGGGTTCATACCCCAGCCCCACGCGAGTCCCCGGCGGGCTGGCGGGTCACCTGACAGACCTACAGGGTACCAGCAACTTGTTTCACACAGGTTCTGGAGGCCTGTTGGTGGGTCCGCCAAGTGCCATGGCCCCTAGGTGGTCTCATTGGGTCACCGTGGGCCACAATTGGGTCCCCACGGTAGGCCCGTGGATGTCTGGGATCCCCGGGTCAGACCCACAGGTGTCTGCGGGGCCTCGGGTGGTTCACACGGGGATCTGGGGAACTCACGAGTGCTCACTATGGGTCCGCGGTGCCCCCACGGATGTGGGACCACCGGTTCTTCCCCGCACACTACGGGTCCGCGGTGCCCCCACGGATATGGGACCACTGGTTCTTCCCCGCAGACTACGGGTCCGCGGTGCCCCCACAGATGTGGGACCACCGGTTCATCCCCGCAGGTGTCACCCGTGGAACCACCAGCCTGATACCCGTGAGATACCCGAGGATACCGCAGGTGGTCTCCAGAGGTCTCACGCAGAACCAAGGAACCAACCCTGAATGTAAAAAAAATAAACCTGGCCTATACATTCAATACATACATCCCCCCCCCAACACCTACAGTACAATAATGTGCAAAATAACTATTATCCAGATAGGGATAATAGATTATTTGCCCATTATTAAACACATTAACTAGCATATTAAAATAAATAAAGTACTACTGACCTCATCAATAAGAAGCCCCCGTCGCCAGCAACATTCTTGTCTTTCGTTGCCCACAAAATACATAGCCAATACATAGCCAATACATTGCAATTACATTCAGATATTAATTAACCCCTTAAACACCTTATCGGATAATAACCGCAAAGGTAATTAAGGGGTTAAGCCACACTGGCCCGATACCCACCCTTCACCCAATCATTTGTACAGTGGCTTCATCATGCAACTATATATATATATATATATATATATATATATATATATATATATATATATATACACTTGCGACACACTTTATTCGAGCTCGGCTAGTCCCACGAATTCGGGTATACCCGGGTGTATTGAGGTTTGTGACTGTTTTCTGCCCGAGTGCATTGGGTTATTTTCCAGGCAGGGATTGAAGAATTTTATTCCCGCTGGCTGCAATACTGCACAGTATATATATATATACTGCATTACAATTCATGAATTTATGCCATCTGGTAGACACGCGAAGCACTGCAACCTATTAAATCCTAATCATTATCATTTAACAGATCAGCCGCCTGTCAGCCAGGAATGAACCCAGGCTGGGAAGGCAAACGCAACGGGGCTTGTCAGAGGTGAGGAGCGGCGCATTCCAGGTATCTGCCAGGTACATATTGGCTATTTGCTCGAATAAAGTGTGTCGGTGCAGTATACACACACACACACACACACATATATATATATATATATATATATATATATATATGTATGCACACACAGCTGTCTCTTACACATACCAATACTCCTTGTTTTTCCATCCCTATACACCAATAGGGACCACATAGTATCCACACACACTTTTAGTTATGCTACTATCTCCCACATTTCCACACCTACCCACACCATTTTTATTAACTCCCACTCCACACACCCCTTTTGTAAAGCACTGTATACACTGTGGGCTCTCCATTAATTTATATTCACACGGATACACACACACACACACACACATCACTTTCTTTCAGGAACCATTTAACACCTCTAGCCATAAATCTCATCTACACCCGGGGAAGGACAAGCACAGATAACATTCCAAGAGAGACTGTTTTTAAGTATTCCCTTTGTTTGCTTCATTCATTGTAACATCGCCGGAAGAAGAGATCAGTGTATCTCGAAAGCTCGCACAAATAAAAGCATTTCGTTAGCCACAGAACGGTATCATCTATTTATTTTTTGATTTTATATATATATATATATATATATATATATATATATATATATATATATATATATACACACACACATGATGAACCAATATACAAATAAATGTAGAAGGGTTATCAAAAACATGCTCTACTACAAATACCACTTCTCCATACAGACACAATACAATAAAATCAATTTCCTTTAATAATCCAATCTGATCTTCCAATCAAAATCCTCAAATGCCAATCAAAAGCCACAAATGCCACTGAAAACATTGCATTTACATTGTATACATGATGCATACAATCTATGTACCATATACATTCTGCAAATGAATGTTAACAATAACATATTCCAAACAAAATACCAATACATCCAAACAAGTATACTATTTAAACCAATCCAGTAACCATAAATCAATTAGCATTCATTAATTAAATCCCTAAACAATTTACATTCCATCCCTAACAATTAAACAATTAACTAATTCAATCGTTGAACAGAACAAGTTATCCTCTGATAAAATATAAGTACCAAAAAGAATACAATATACAAAAGCAAGCCTCACCCTGACCTAAAGTACACCATACAATAGCAAAAATTACATCTATCTAATTTTAAAATACATGATACACAGATTTATGCATAGCAGCATAGCCAAAATAATTTAAAACACAGCAAATCAAGCTTTTAAAACAACATCATTTCTTACCCTGTTTGCATATATCGATCTAGACATACATACATACAGTGGCAAGAAATGATATACCAAAAATAAATAAATACACATGTAAAAAAGCTTCAAAAAAAAGAACAAGTTAAATAAAATACATTTCTTTAGTTTACTTACCATTACTTGACTCACTCACCGACTCCCGTTGAACAGCTTACTCTTGAACCAATCCACCACGCACAGGAACCCATAAAATAAAAAACCATAAAATAATAAACATTGTGTGACAGGGTAAATAAAAGCCACCAGCTATATGCCTGGCAGACCTATGTTTAGTCTGCAGTGCAGCAGTGATTAGGTTAACTTCAGCTGGGAACCTCAGAACAATTAGTTGGATCCCAGCTGCCTAATCAAGGTGTGTTAAAAACCCCAGGCTGTAGACACATGTGGCCTAGCTGTTCAGGAGAGAGGAGATTACTGATAGAAGGTCTGTCTGTTGTATGCTATCTGAAACAGGAAAATCCCCTAAAACTCTGGAGAGAGAACAGCTTGATACAAGGTCTGTTAGCAAAGTACATGGTTTATGAACTGTCTGTCTCCTGCATAGAAAAGAGTAGTTGCCTTATTTTTACTCTGTCTGATAAAGAGAAACTGTTTTGTCTGCTGAAGAAAAATAATTTTTTCTTTTGTTTGCTGATGAAAAGCTATTTTTGTTTTGTGTGCTGTATAAATTAAGGCTAAATAAATAAGCCTTATCCAAAGAACCTGCGTGTGTAGTTGCATTTACCCTGCAACACATTGAAATAAAAATCCAAAACAATCCACGGGTCTTCTATTTGTAATCCATCTTCATCTGTATTCTTCTTTCTTTTATCTGCGGCTCTCTTCCGGGGTCTTCTTGTCTTCTTCGGCCACGTCCTTCCTCCTCGGCGTCTGCCTTCAAAATGAGATGACATAGGCTTTTAAAGGCCTATGACGTCACATTTTCGTCATGGTTCCCACGGCCCTGATTGGGCTGTGAAAACCATGTGTTTTGGCCGAGAAAAAAAAAATGACGTCACTTAAAGGCAATGAAAGCACAGCCAATCAGAATGGCTTTGCTTCAATTGCCTTTCAGATGACGTCATGAAAAGAAACATGGCCGGCCTCACATGGTACGGTAGCCAATCAGAGCGTGGGAACTCCATACCAACTCTGATTGGCTCTAGTATACCATGTGACAGAGGCTTGGGGGAGAACG
>NW_027455444.1:0-36963 GCF_040206685.1 Ascaphus truei
GATGTTGTTGTGTGTTTTTTTACACAGGACATGCACAACTCCAGTCCCTGAGGGCCGCAAACAGGCACGGTTTTCAAGGTTGCCCTGAAAACCTGCCCTGTTTGCTGCCCTCTAGGACTGAACTGGTGCAGGTCTGACTGACAGTGTTGCGCACCATCCCACTGTACTGTACTGTATACAGTACTGTGTTTCTTTAATAAAGGAGATGTTACTTAAAATGCTTCAACATTGTATTTGTAAATAAATGTTTTTGAACTGACTGAACAAATAAAAGAACATGTTGATTTGTCTTACTATACTGTGCATTGTTTCCATTTGCTCCTTTGATATTACTGTATAACAAAATACAGAGTAACAAATGTCGAGGCTTGCTGCACTGTTTTTTTACTGCCTGATCGCGTAAAATGGTGTGGGAACTAGGGCAATTGGCATGGGAACTAGGTCAATTGGCGTGGGAACTTCTGTTCCAGGGCACCTAGAGATAAAATTCATTTTGCCCCTAGATGTTAGGAACCCCCTCACTTGACCCCAACAGGTTTCGAGCAGTAATGTATTGTATTTAAAACATGTGACTGTAAACCATACTGACAGACAAATGTTTTCACACCCTGATGAAATACAGTATCAGTTTACTCTCAATACTCACAGTGCTGTGCACATCAGATTTACATTTCAAATTTGAGAGGGGATTTTCCAAAGCGTTACCGTTAACAAAACAGGCCTCTAAGGGTTGGGGGAGGGGGATGGTGTGATTAGACGCAGGCGTACTGAGTCTTTGTAGCTCGGCTATGGGCGGATTAAGAACACAATGGCAATATGCAGAAGATTAACAACCCAGTGGACAGAGGGGGTTGGTAGGCTAGGGTGACTCAGCCGATTGATGCTTGGCTAGGGAGGGATTAAAAACTCTGGAGGTGTGTGGCTGAAATAGTTAACAGCACTGTAATTTCAAAAGGCAGTTCATCATAATAATTTGATGAATAAACCCCCAAAGACAACCCCCAAATACAGTACATAAAAAGCAAGTCACTTTAACTCCCTGTGCCCCATGCACCAAAAACAAACAGTAGATTTTATATACAGTATATATATATACTGCATATATACTGTATTATAAATTAATATTCATACAGTATAAACGTCCATTTTTCATGTATCTCCATGTTTTACAAATGTTTTGTAAATGTTTCTCCGATTTCAATCTGCCAGAAGAATTTAATAAAGGCTGCAGTATGTATTATTGTGTGTTGATGGTTAGAATTGCTGTGCACTTTAAATGTTTCAACATTGTACAGTATTTGTAAATAAATGTTTTTGTACTGACTCCACCAATAAAAGAACATGTTGAATTGCCTCACATTGTTTCCATTTGCTCCTTTGACAGTGTAACAAATGTAGAGGCTTGCTGCACTGTTTTTTTACTGCCTGACCGCAAAGCCGCAAGCTCGGCAACATTGGGAAAAAAGAGCAATGAGCGCGCAATTGGCGTGGGAACTAGGTCAATTGGCGTGGGAACTTCTGATCCAGGGCACCTAGAGATAAAATTCATTTTGCCCTTAGATGTTAGGAACCCCCTCACTTGACCCCAACAGGTTTCGAGCAGTAATGGCGGTGAGAAAGGGTCACGCCAGCGAGGAGGTTCCTACCATTGAGCGTAATGGCGGAGAAAGCTTTGAAACGGCTAAGTCAGAATGAGCAGAAACCTGGAACCCACAACTCCGGTTCTGTTCAACCTAGAGGGCTCAGATTCGGTCACCATGTAGTCCTAGTTGTGGCAGGATTGCATGGCAAATTGCGACCCTCTCGTGGCAACAGAACGGAGTCAGGGTAATGTTAAAGTTCAGATTTCTGCCATTGACTTGCATGGCAGAACAAAAGCCACTTTGGTAATGTGCTTTTAAACTGTCTTTTGGTATCTCCGGTTCCGGGGGTCGTGCAAGGCTGATATTTCGCCACTATGGCAAGGGTCCTTCCGCATGAGGACCAGGCAAATTTCAACCTGCTCAGACCCACAGAACGGATTATTTTAAATTATATTTATATATTTATATATTTTTATTTTAAAGATATTAAAGAATGTACTGTATTGTATTTAAAACATGTGACTGTAAACCATACTGACTGACAAATGTTTTCACACCCTAATGAAATACAGTATCAGTTTACTCTCAATTCTCACAGTGCTGTGCACATCAGATTTACATTTCAAATTCGAGAGGGGATTTTCCAAAGCGTTACCGTTAACAAAACAGGCCTCTAAGGGTTGGGGGAGGGGATGGTGTGATTAGACGCAGGCGTACTGAGTCTTTGTAGCTCGGCTATGGGCGGATTAAGAATACAATGGCAATATGCAGAAGATTAACGACCCAGTGGAGAGAGGGGGTTGGTAGGATAGGGTGACTCAGCCAATTGACGCTTGGCTAGGGAGGGATTAAAAACTCTGGAGGTGTGTGGCTGAAATAGTTAACAGCACTGTAATTTCAAAAGACAGTTCATCATAATAATTTGATGAATAAACCCCCAAAGACAACCCCCAAATACAGTACATAAAAAGCAAGTCACTTTAACTCCCAGTGCCCCATGCACCAAAAACAAACAGTAGATTTTATATACAGTATATATATATACTGCATTTATACTGTATTATAAATTAATATTCATACAGTATAAACGTCCATTTTTCATGTATCTCCATGTTTTACAAATGTTTTGTAAATGTTTCTCCGATTTCAATCTGCCAGAAGAATTTAATAAAGGCTGCAGTATGTATTATTGTGTGTTGTTGGTTAGAATTGCTGTGCACATTAAATGTTTCAACATTGTGCAGTATTTGTAAATAAATGTTTTTGTACTGACTCCACCAATTAAAGAACATGTTGAATTGTCTCACATTGCTTCCATTTGCTCCTTTGACAGTGTAACAAATGTAGAGGCTTGCTGCACTGTTTTTTTTACTAGAGATGTAGGTGTGTAGCGCACAGCATCCAAACGAGAGCAGGTCTGGCGAAAACTTTCTTTATTGGCAAGGCATAAAATAGAGGGACGCAGCCCTTCAACGCGTTTCGTGCAAAGCACTTTGTCAAGAAGTGCCTTTACACGATATACAGCCACTTAAATACAACAGACCGGTCAAATCTCGCGATATGTGATGACGTCATCAAACCGCCACTATCCAATGAGAATGACATTCCCCGCGCATGCGCGCCGCGATCGAGCCCCGTAATAGCAACAACCACCGCATACCACCCCTCTCACTGTCACTGCGACGTGCACCAGCTGGTAAACACAACGCTGCTCAGGAGAACCAGCCCTGGATGCGGCAATTGAGTACACCAGAACCTCCGCCGCGCGCATGCGCATATGGATGTTCTAAAGTGCCTTATCAATTGACGGATCGGTGCACCTGAGCTGTCAAAGAGTAGAAGAAGCAGACTCATATGCATCGCTCCCCCAAGAAAGGCAATAACAAGTTAAGGCAAATATACCTAAAAAGAAAAAGAAAACGGTCTATGTCCACACAAATTGGGTTTAGTTTGGCCCTCAATGTTACCATACATCAAAACAATTAAAAAATATACAATTTATTATCTAAAAACTTAACTAAACTAAACCAGATACATCCTTAAAATACAAGTATACTGCTATACTCATGTAAAAACAATTGTGCTCCCTCCTGATGACTTGTGATCATTATGTCTAAATAAAGCAATACTTGAATATTAATTTATTTCTACTGTGGAGAACCCAATAGAAAAAACAAAAACACATACATTTTGGTAATTGGGCACTAAAGGCATTAGTGTGAGCCATTGTGCTACAAGGAAGCAACAATAGGGAACAACCTGTTGTTGTATATTGTGCCCGGTTTTGAACGATTATTTCAAAATTTTGGATTTGTTATTCATACAGTTCTTGTCCCAACCAGCCATATAGTGAGTCATTAGAGTATTGAGTTATTATCTGTATACCATTTATGTAAATGAATTTTTCATATCATGCCCACACAGTGTATTGAGAGATCAGGTCAGTTCCCAAGGAATGCTGTCATTATGTAATACACATTTATTCATTTGGAAGCGTAATAACAATTTTTAAAAACATGGATAAGGACTACTTCTGTCATAAAGTTCGCAATTATTTTAAGAAGTGGTTTATAGTCCATTCCACGTTAATTCCTTCTGGGAACCTTGTTCTGAGCGTAAAGATCCAGAAGGACTCTCTACAATTCAGAGTGTTAAGAATATCACCCCCTCTCTCTTGTCTTTTGATTTTCTCTAAACCTATGAACGAAAAGTTCTTTATGCTGCCCTTACTGCATTGCGTAAAATGCTTGGATACTGGATGCTCCAGATCCCCTTTGCGGATCAATCTACAGTGCTCTTGCATTCTTATTTTTAGAGCCCTCGTAGTTCTCCCAACATATCTCTTCCCACAGCCACAACTAATTAGGTAAACTACAAAGTTTGTATTACAATTGATATAGTTACTGATGTTATATTTTTTATGTGGACTGTGGGAAAAGAAATGCTGCGAGGGCCTCATGAACTGACACATGTTACAGCTATTGCATCTATAAGAGCCTTTGGTCAAGAACCGGTCAGGCTCACCCACCTTGGTGGATATCACACTAGGTGAAATAAATGCGGCCAATGTCTTAGCTCTCCTGTATACACACTTCGGGCCTGAATTCGTATACTCACTTAGAATGGGATCCATTCGTAGTAGTTCCCAATGTTTGTTTATGATCTCTCGAACCTGACCACTTGATCTATTATATTGAGATATAAATAGGGGGCACACCTTGTCATTTTGGTGAGTAGTGTTCTTCCCCTTTTGCTCATTCCTCACTCTGGACCCCGGGGGCAGAGTAGTTTCTCTATCAATCTTCATTACCTCTTGTACAGTGGATTGGAGGGTCTCCCGATCATACCCTCTTTCTATAAATTTGTTGGTCAGCACCTCAGACTGGGCCTTGAAATCACTCATTGTAGAGCAATTCCTCCGCAGTCTGAGGTACTGACCTTTCGGTATTCCTTTTACCACTGATCTGGGGTGACAGCTGTCCGCTCTAAGAAATGAATTCCTTGAATTTGTTTTTGTGTATACATCTGATTGTATTTTATGGTCCATATCAATATAGAATAGAATGTCAAGGTAGCTGATGTGTTGTGAGTGATAATTTATCGTGAAATGAATATCCAAAGTGTTATCATTAATATAGTTAAAGAATTCTAGTAGTGTTTCAGTGCTCCCGTGCCAAATAAAGATTAAGTCGTCTATAAAACGTTTATAAAAAATAATATTGTGTCTGAACAAATTAGTGCTGTTATAAATGAAAGTATTCTCCCACCACCCCATAAACAGATTGGCATAGGAGGGGGCAAAACTTGTCCCCATTGCCGTCCCCCGAAGTTGTAAATAAAACTTGTGCTCAAAAAGAAAATAATTGTGTGTGAGAAGAAAAAGAATAGATTCCATAATAAATGTTGTCATTGGTAAAGAGCTACCAGGACATTCTATAAAGTGTCGGACAGCCGTCAGGCCCAGATCATGTTGTATTATCGAGTAGAGGGAGACCACATCCATAGTCACCCATAAGTATTCCTTATTCCAAGAAATCTCTTGTATTTTGGTAAGTAAGTCCCCTGAGTCCAGAATGTGGGACGGCAAGGTCCTAACAAAAGGCTGCAGATAGGAATTGACATATCGAGACAAACCATCTCCCAAAGATCCAATACTAGAGACAATCGGCCGACCAGGAGGGTCGACCAACGTCTTATGGATCTTTGGGAGATGGTGATATATCGGTATGACAGGTTGAAGATTTATTATGAAATTTGATTCATCTTTATTCAATACATGTGTTGCTGTTCCTAAATCTACTAACTCTAGTGGTTCCCTTAAAAAAAGATCTGTAGGGTCCCGTGGTAGTACAGAGTAGGATGACACATCCCCAAGTTGGCGAAAGGCTTCCCTGAAATAGTCTGTCCTACTCTGCACCACCACTGCCCCCCCCCTTGTCTGCATTTTTAATTACTAACATTTCGTTCTCCTGTAAAGATTTAATGGCTGCACGCTCCTCTTTGTTTAGGTTGTCATATCTCCGGTGGGGAAATGAGAACCCTTGGGCTAATATTCTGAGGTCCCTGATCACTAGATTCTCAAACATGGTGAGATATGGACCTTTAATAAAGGTGGGATAAAAAACTGATTTCTCTTTAAGTCTGGATCTCCAATCCCCAAGTGTGTATGATTGTGTGTCCTCCACATTCTCTCCCTGTGCTAAAAGGTCTTCCATATCTCTAATTGTACATTGATCCTGAAAGGAATCCAGGGAGTTAAGGGCTAGGGAAGGGAGGGGAGTGGCAGTGGGCAATGTTTGACAATAATCATCCTGTAATACTTCACCTGTATCTGTCGCCGTCAGAGACCCCTCACCGTTTGGTTGATGGAAGAATTTTTTCAAAGTCATCTTGCGCACGAACTTATGGACATCCACCGCCACACCAAAGAGGTCAATGTCCATTGTTGGCGCGTATTTTAACCCTTTATTCAGTAAGGAGATCTCTGCAGGCGACAGCTCCATCCCTGAAATATTAATTACATTATTAACATCACTTAATAGTTGTTTTTCCTTTTGTTTGCCCTTTTTCCCCCTGCTTCTCTTCCCCCCCCCTCCTTGTCCTTTTTGGTCTCTCCTGAACATCAAGTAGTTTTTTGACTGTTGGTCAGTGTGGTAAGTTTCCACTGATGTGGATGGAGTTGGGTCCTCCCGGGAAGTGTTACCTCCAGATGGGCGTCTCTCATCCCTGGGTTGATTGGTATTAATACGTTGTGATCCACTGGTTCTACTTTCCATGTCCATGAAAGAAACGGAGTGTGGGATTGTTTTTACATCAGATAATTCAGAATCACCACTTTGGTAGTCAAAATTGCTTGGTTTCAGGATTGATTTACTCGGGGTTGATCTCCGCGACATATTCTTTGTTGGCTCCTGTGAAAAACGATCAAAAACAGGCACAATTCTTTGCCAGTTATAAATTTGATTTTTTTCGTAATCAATACGATCACGGTCGTATTTATTCTGTTTCCTTATCATTATTTCCCTCTCAGCCTCCTCTGTTGTTTTGGCTAAAATTCTATCAAAATTAGAAAACCCCTCAATGTCCTTGAATTTACGTAGTTTGTCCTGTAATTCCTTAATCTGATTATCTAGTGTTGCTTTCTCCTTTATTTTGTGTTGCAGTATTTGATCCATTAAGCTGAATGAACAGGTGTTTAGTGTTTCAATCCACGTTTCCTCAAATGCCTTATCTGGGAAACCAAAGGTTGGGGCCTTTTTAACCCTCAAGCCCCTGGGGATTCTCTTCATTTTGAGGTAGTTCTCAGTGGCAACAATATCCCACCAGATCCGTGTTTTATAGATTAGCAATTTTTCCAATTTCTGAAAATATATTCTTAAATCAGAGATGTCATTAGAGTCAGTGTCTACTACGTTGTCAAACACACGAAGGGCCTTCTTTTTCCTAAAGGAATCATCTCCACAGCTGAATGTATAGACTGACGGTAAAGAGCTCTCATTCAGATCATCAATGTCATCCATTACGCCTTGCACAGTCTAATTGTGTAAAACGGTCATAAAAAACGAAAAAAACGCACAGACCTGCTCTTTGCATACAGTTCAATAAATTCCTCCTTCTCAGTAAAGTATTTCATGGGTTAAACACATCCATTAGGCACGAGCTACCATTAAGTAGATACACAGGGTTTAGAATAGAGCAATGGTGCTCAAAGTGCTGTGTGTGTGCTTCTGAAGGGAGGGAGAACACTGGGTATTAAGGTATCATTTAGTTATATACTCAGTCCATAATAATGGGGGGGGCACCAGAAGCCCTGAAGGTTGGGGAAGTTGTCCTAGGACACCCTCCTTCACCTCATTGGGATAGCCCCTTATGAGTACTCACTGTCTTGTTCACCTCCAGAGTCTCCCTTCCAATGCGTGCTGCTGTATATAGTAAATCCCAGAGATGTAGATGTGTAGCGCACAGCATCCAAACGAGAGCAGGTCTGGCGAAAACTTTCTTTATTGGCAAGGCATAAAATAGAGGGACGCAGCCCTTCAACGCGTTTCGTGCAAAGCACTTTGTCAAGAAGTGTTTTTTTACTGCCTGACCGCAAAGCCGCAAGCTCGGCAACATTGTAAAAAAAGAGCAATGATCGCGCAATTGGCGTGGGAACTAGGTCAATTGGCGTGGGAACTTCTGTTCCAGGGCACCTAGAGATAAAATTCATTTTGCCCCTAGATGTTAGGAACCCCCTCACTTGACCCCAACAGGGTTCGAGCAGTAATGGTGGTGAGAAAGGGTCACGCCGGCGAGGAGGGTCCTACCATTGAGCGTAATGGCGGAGAAAGCTTTGAAACGGCTAGGTCAGAATGAGCAGAAACCTGGAACCCACAACTCCGGTTCTGTTCAACCTAGAGGGCTCAGATTCGGTCACCATGTAGTCCTAGTTGCGGCAGGATTGCATGGCAAATTGCGACCCTCTCGTGGCAACAGAACGGAGTCAGGGTAATGTTAAATTTCAGGTTTCTGCCATTGACTTGCATGGCAGAAAAAATGCCACTTTGGTAATGTGCTTTTAAACTGTCTTTTGGTATCTCCAGTTCCGGGGGTCGTGCAAGGCTGATATTTTGCCACTATGGCAAGGGTCCTTCCGCATGAGGACCAGGCAAATTTCAACCCGCTCAGACCCACAGAACGGATTATTTTAAATTATATTTATATTTATATATTTTTATTTTAAAGATTTTAAAGAATGTACTGTAGTGTATTTAAAACATGTGACTGTAAACCATACCGACTGACAAATGTTTTCACACCCTGATGAAATACAGTATCAGTTTACTCTCAATTCTCACAGTGCTGTGCACATCAGATTTACATTTCAAATTCGAGAGGGGATTTTCCAAAGCGTTACCGTTAACAAAACAGGCCTCTACGGGTTGGGGAGGGGGATGGTGTGATTAGACGCAGGCGTACTGAGTCTTTGTAGCTCGGCTATGGGCGGATTAAGAACACAATGGCAATATGTAGAAGATTAACGACCCAGTGGAGAGAGGGGGTTGGTAGGATAGGGTGACTCAACCGATTGACGCTTGGCTAGGGAGGGATTAAAAACTCTGGAGGTGTGTGGCTGAAATAGTTAACAGCACTGTAATTTCAAAAGACAGTTCATCATAATAATTTGATGAATAAACCCCCAAAGACAACCCCCAAATACAGTACATAAAAAGCAAGTCACTTTAACTCCCTGTGCCCCATGCACCAAAAACAAACAGTAGATTTTATATACAGTATATATATATACTGCATATATACTGTATTATAAATTAATATTCATACAGTATAAACGTCCATTTTTCATGTATCTCCATGTTTTACAAATGTTTTGTAAATGTTTCTCCGATTTCAATCTGCCAGAAGAATTTAATAAAGGCTGCAGTACAGTATGTATTATTGTGTGTTGATGGTTAGAATTGCTGTGCACTTTAAATGTTTCAACATTGTACAGTATTTGTAAATAAATGTTTTTGTACTGACTCCACCAATAAAAGAACATGTTGAATTGTCTCACATTGTTTCCATTTGCTCCTTTGACAGTGTAACAAATGTAGAGGCTTGCTGCACTGTTTTTTTACTGCCTGACCGCAAAGTCGCAAGATCGGCAACATTGTAAAAAAAGAGCAATGAGCGCGCAATTGGCGTGGGAACTAGGTCAATTGGCGTGGGAACTTCTGTTCTAGGGTACCTAGAAATAAAATTCATTTTGCCCCCAGATGTTAGGAACCCCGTCACTTGACCCCAACAGGGTCCGAGCAGTAATGGCGGCGAGAAAGGGTCACGCCGGCGAGGAGGGTCCTACCATTGAGCGTAATGGCGGAGAAAGCTTTGAAACGGCTAAGTCAGAATGAGCAGAAACCTGGAACCCACGACTCCGGTTCTGTTCAACCTAGAGGGCTCAGATTCGGTCACCATGTAGTCCTAGTTGCGGCAGGATTGCATGGCAAATTGCGACCCTCTCGTGGCAAAAGAACGGAGTCAGAGTAATGTTAAAATTTAGGTTTCTGCCATTGACTTGCATGGCAGAAAAAAAGCCACTTTGGTAATGTGCTTTTAAACTGTCTTTTGGTATCTCCGGTTCTGGGGGTCGTGCAAGGCTGATATTTTGCCACTATGGCAAGGGTCCTTCTGCATGAGGACCAGGCGAATTTCAACCCGCTTAGACCCACAGAACGGGTTATTTGAAATTATATTCGCGCAATTGGCATGGGAACTACTTAGGGCCTCGGTCAAGTTCACGGCCAAATGGCGTGGGAACTTCTGTTCTAGGGCACCTAGAAATAAAATTCTTTTTGCCCATAGATGTTAGGCACTGTATACCACTGTACAGTATACTGTAAAAGACACATAATGAAACGATACTGAACATGAAAAATAAATGCATAGTTTTATTTATTCGGGTTTATTACACAGTATACTGAACGGCCGGAAAACATCAGCATACAGTACAATATTATCCATCGAAATCCCCCCATTAGCCGTTTTATTTTCTGAGGAAAAACAAAAAGAAAAGTTTTAATGTACAGTACAGTACAGTAATGGTCAGCCCCCTAAAGAAGTACCCAGCCAGTCCCACCAAAATAATACGGCAACAATACATTACTCACCATAGAATTTCCCATTCAGCTGGCGCCGGCGCCGGTCCACTGCCAGTCCAGCTTTCTTCATCATCCACGTCGATAGTTTGCAGCGGGACTAGTCCACCTGTAGTCAGCAGGTGAGGCTGGAAATCGCTTAGGTACATGCAAGCTTCATCAAAACTGCACGCGAAATCCGACTCAGGCTCAGGGTTGTCACTGACGGTGGGACTGTCATTGGAAGCCGGTGCTGGTGCTGGTGCTGGTGCATTGCTTGGCAGCGACTGTCGCTTCTTAGTTGGTTTTAACACGACCCTTCGCCTTTTGCCGCCTCCATGATCATAGATACAGGAAAAATCCGGTGACACACACCAATACCCTCCAACAAATTGGGGCTCAATACGGTGAAAACAGGGATCGCTACATAACCTTTTCCTTACTGCACAATTCCACGTATGAGGAGTTGGCGAAAATTTGTAAAAGTCTTTGTTTTCAATAAAATACTGATAAATTTGAGCAACTGTTGCCATCTTATCATCTGTTGCATTAATCGCGGCCCATATCAAATACGCGTAACTTCTGTCGGGTTTTTGGAAAGCGGGCTGCACTTGAACACTCATGGCGGGTGGGTCTCTGGAGAATACTGTAACTGAAACTGGTCTTTGTCTTTCTTTAATATGAGAAGCCTAAATTGATACATTTTTGCAACCTCTTCCTTCAGTCTCAAGGCCAAGGCCAAGTTACAATGGCACACTGTGGTACAGTATCTTTTTTAAACGAAACACCTGCAAGCCGACACATTACTGATTCGGCACATTACAATTCATGAATATCTGCCATCTGGCGGACACGCGAAGCATTGCAGCCTATTAAAATCCAAACCATTATCAATAAACGCATCAGCCGGGCATGACCCGTGGCTGGGAACGCAAGATGAACGCGGCATGCGCCAGGTGAACAGCGTCGCATTCCAGGAACAAGCCAGGGACAAACCGGTGATTTGTTAGAATAAAAGCTGCCGCAGCAGTATGTCACAGCGTCCTGATTACTGTGGTAACATAACTATTGTTCTCATTGGTCTAGGGGAGTTATGTGGCACACATCAGATACTTCCGTGTAAAAAACGGAATATGACGCATATGACGTCATCGCGCATGGCGCGTCATTGCGTAAGGTTACCATAGTAACCATGGGAGTGTATTACCAAACGGGCACCAACCCATATAGAAGGGGGCAGCCAGAGCTGCACTGCTGTCAAATAAATGGCCCTACTGGTCCTTCAAATGAATCTATCACCATGATGTAACATACACTGAGGTATACATTTTAAGATCGAAGGGTGACGCCGATGACGTCATCACGCAGTGTAAATCATTGCGTAGGGTTGTCAAGGAGACCATACAAACATAAACAGAATGGCCATTGACTAGGGGAACATCATAGACCAACAGAGCAAATATTGCATAAATGTTAAAATATGCCAAATTGGGAGTATATGATTATCATGGTAACCACAAGACAATGTAATTGCTGAGCAGCTGTGGTCTAAGAAACCCCCTTAATTATAGTATACACCACAGATTTATATATTGTTATAATAACAAACAGTATTTTTGGTGACTATAAATGCAAGCAAGAATAGTAATTGTCAGCTAACCAAAATAAATGATGGTACAGAAAAATGTCATAACAAAACTGTATATAGGTACATAATGTTAATTTGTATTTTCTTAAATTGGCATATGTGGATTTATATAATCCAGAGTTCATCAGCCAAAAGGATAGGGATAGCACAGTATGCCAATGAAATGTACTGAAAATACATTGAGTTATAACTTCCAAAATATCTTGATAGGACATCATTGTAAAAAACAGGGATATTGCTTCCATCACATAGTCTTTACTTGAAAAAGTTGTCTTGATGGAAATCCATGTTATAGCAAACCTGAGGAATTTCCATCGCTTTATCCAAACTCACAAATTTTAGTAGATACAGTAGAGGCAACTCTTATTCGAACAAAAACCAGTGGCAATTCCCCCAAAAAAACAGGAAACACCCAGGTACATTCTGAATACATGCCTTAAACTTTCCTTAAACTAGCCCCAGCATTTCTGCATTGATTAATGGCCTATCAGATTAACAGCGGGGGTCCCTGGCAGTCCCATTCAAACTGAATTGGACAGCCAGGGACCCCTGCTGTGTTAATCCTATGGGTCGTTAGTCAATGCACAAATGCCTTAAACGTGCCTCAAACTAGCCCAGAACATACCCAGCACATGCCCAGCACATACCCAGAATGTAACCCGGCTAGTTTACGGCAAATGTTAGAATAAACGTTGCCTCTACTGTAGTAGAGTCTGGTAAGGCTCGCACATAAAGGTGTGCGTTATCTCAGATACCAAAAGGCCAGAGGCATAAAGCAGAATGTCCCAGAAGAAGATGTCCATGTTGTAACAAACGCAAAGAGTTTCCATCACATGGTCCATAATCACAAGACTTGGTTCATAGTTGAATCTTGATTGGCTCACATATCGAGAGGAACAATATCTCAATGGGCACCAGGAAGCCCGAAACATAGGATGGAATATCCCAGGATAAGGTGCTGATCCGTGGTATATGACATAAAAAAGCCTTACCAGACTCTACTATCTACTAAAACTTGTGATTTTGGATAAAGCGATGGAAATTCCTCGGGTTCCTGTGGTTGGGGGAGATTACCCTGCCTCCGGCTCTCTGAGCAGTGCCTTCGCTAGTCCCCCGCCTCTCAGTAATACTTCCCCTCCTCATCAGCGCTTTCACTCCTCCCCCTTCCGGCAGCCAGCCCCTTCCGCGCCTCTGTCTGCCACAGGCCCCTGCATGGCCATCTATCTCCCCCACCCCCACCATCGGGCCATCCGCCTCCACTCCCATTGGGCCATCCGCCCCCCTCCCATTGGGCCAATCGGGCCATCCCATTGGGCCATCCACCACCCATCCCATCGGGCCATCCGCCCCCCTCCCATCGGGCCAATCGGGCCATCCCATCGGGACATCCGACACCCATCCCATCGGGCCATCCGCCCCCCCTCCCATCGGGCCATCCGCCCCCCACTCCCATCGGGCATCCGCCCCCCCACCTCAATCGGGCCATCCGCCGCTGGGCCCATCATGTTGTGCCAGAGCGTCCGCAGGTCCCACTACAGGGAGGGCCCAGGCCAGGTAACGAGTGTGCCCTGGGGGGGAGGTGGGACATCGCTGCAGCTTGTGCTCTTTCCGGGTGCAGTGAGGCTCAGGGCGGCCCTGTCTCATGTGTGGGGGCTGGGAGGCCTCACAATGTCCCTGGGGTGCCGTGGCCTTGTCTCTGTGTGGGGGTTGGGAGGCCTCGCTTGGGGGTTCTCGGGGGGCAGCGCTGATGTAACGCTGCAGTTACCCACCCACAACCCACAACACACAACTCCCCCACTCACCCCCCCACCCTCCTCACCCTCCCCCCACCCACACTCACTCACCCATCTACTCAACCTACTCACTCCTCTCACCCTCCCACCTACTCACCCCCCCACCCTCCCACCTACTCACCCCCACCCTTCCACCTACTCGATCCCCCCACCCTCCCACCTACTCACCCCCTCCACCCTCCCACCTACTCACCCCCACCCTCCCACCTACTCACCCCCCACCTACTCACCCCCACCTACTCACCCTCCCACCTACTCACCCTCCCACCTACTCCCCTACTCACCCTCCCACCTACTCACCTACTCACCCTACCACCTACTCACCCTGCCACCTACTCACCCTCCCACCTACTCAACCTCCCACCTACTCACTTACTCACCTTCCCACCTACTCACCTACTCACCTTCCCACCTACTCACCCTCCCACCTACTCACCCTCCCACCTAGTCACCCTCCCACCTAGTCACCCTCCCACCTAGTCAACCCTCCCACCTAGTCAACCCTCCCACCTAGTCAACCCTCCCACCTAGTCAACCCACCCAACCAGTCACCCTCCCACCCAGTCACCCTCCCACCTAGTCACCCTCCCACCTTGTCACCCTCCCACCCCCTACTAACCCTCCCACCCCCTACTCACACACTCACCCCCTACTTACAACACTCACCCCCTACTCACACACTCACCCACCACTCACACATTCACCCACCTGACTAGTCACACACTTACCCACCTGACTAGTCACACACTCACCCACCCGACTAGTCACACACTCACTTCTTAGTAGCAATTACGCCTTTTTTTAAAAGTGGGGGTGGTGCTACGGGCGGGACTAATAGCAGGCTGGGGGAGGGGCTAGGTGGCTAGTAGATTTTTTGGTTGGGCGAGTAGATTTTTGGGTGATTTGTCGAACACTGTGTATATATATAAATATATATATATATATATGTGTGTGTGTGTGTGTGTGTGTGTGTGTGTGTGTGTGTATATATATATATATATATATATATGAAAAACAAAAAAGAGAGCGCACGCCCCATAGTATAACACTGTAACATTTAATAATAGGGAAGGGTGGAAGGGGGGATTAAAAACACTCACAAAGTAAAGGTTAATTAAAAGCAGTATGTGATTTATTATCACCACCAAGGCAAGTTCAAACCGCAGCAGGGAGTCCAAGATTCACTGGAAATAGTCTCTCAAACAGCGCTGTCCCTCCATGTGAGAGCTGCTGTGGACCCCTGGATTCTGTATATTTTTCTGGTGCTATCTGTCAGGACTCATCCTAGGGTTTGAACATTGGACTTTGATTTTGTTATCTTGTGTATCCATATGTTTGTTTAAGTATAATGCTGTTTACAGTATATTATTATTAATGCTTATCAATTTGTTAGGGTAATTATTTAATAACATTTATTGTCATTTATTGGTTTATAATTGAATACCTTTTGGCGCTACTTTCTTTTTTTATATATATATATATATATAAAAAAGCAACAGAGAGAAAGCAACCTTGTAGAAAGCACACGGACATAGATTAAAGTGTAACAATATATATATATGCAAATACAACTGTATGCTCATCTGCATGTCTTAGGCAGGTCTGCAACCCCGCCTTTCCCCATTATCACCCAGCATACAGCACTTCCACTGCAGCAAGTGATTCTGGGAAATGACATGCAAATGAGCACACAGTGTCACTTTTTGCCTCAAAAACCATTTTTAACATGGTTCCCTATAGGCTTAAGCTTGCTGCATGGTCACAGCTTTGAGCACAGCCAGGGTTAAGGTGCATACCCAGAAAACCTCCCACAGACAGATGTTTCAACCTTAATGGGTCTCATCAGTGTGGGGTTGATTTTAACTGGGTATGCAAAGAGGCTATGGGATAGGCTATATCATAATACTGCCTAAGACATGCAGATGAGCATACAGTTGTATTTGTATATTTGCTTTCCTGTGGAGGGTTTTTGTCACTTTTTTTACTCACCATAACTTAACTCAGTATTATGGTATATATAATATATATATATATATATATATATATATATATATATATATATATACCATAATACTGAGTTAAGTTATGGTATATATAAACAACAGAGGGAAAGCAACCTTTAAATAGCACACGAACATAGATGGAAGTGTAACAAAAGAAATTTTATTTTAGCCTAAACCAAGCATTGAGATGCATAGTAGCTGGGTGAGTCACCAGTGTGTGCTGGTACTGGTGTGTATCGCAGGATCACAAAGTTCATTAGTTCCCTGAATGGCCCACAGAGGAGATGGTGTAGCTACCCATGAGATGCTGAGGAGTACAGACAAGGGAGAGCCCCAACGCGCACGTTTCGCTGCCTGCTTAATCCGTGCTTCGTACCAGCACACAAGTGATTGACCCAGCTACTGTGCATCTCAATGCTTAACCCACGAAGATGCCGCCAAGGTGAAAGGCGTAGGGTGATGTCATTGGAGCTAGTAGCCAGGAGGCGACACAGACGGAGACCGGACAACACATAGAGAAGGAGCTGTTTTCCAAGTTGAACAGTGGAGAAATCTTGCGAGAGTGGAGTGATGCGGCAGGACATGACACAGTCGGTGGAGAGATCAGACGGTACACAGACTGAGAATCTGGTAACGTGGAAGCGTGGATATACATAGAAAACACGGATGCCCAAAGTTACCAACGAAGATTCATACCACAGAGACTGGTAATCTAAGGCTAAGGCCCCAGTAACTCCGCTGCAACGCCCGCCCGCGAGATTGGCAGCACGTGCAGCCGATTCCCTGGTCTGCAGCTCACTGCAGGAAGAGAGACCTGGGGGGGGGGGGGGGCGTGGCGGGGGAGTGACGGGGGCACGGCCATGACATCACCCGCAGGTTCGCCGTCATTGGCTGAACCGCCGGGGGGTGTGCCGTATCGCTCATCGTGAGTCCTGCTCTCAATTCTATTGAGAGCAGGAGCAACTCTCGCCCCAGCGCTGCGGCCCTCCCTTGCAGTGGGCCCGGCGCCATTGAGGGGAGGGCTCTCGTCCGTGCAGCGTCCGCCACAGCGGGCGCTGTAGTAGGCAGCGGGGGCAAGGCCTAAGAGTTGAGAGTCATACAACGTGCATTATCTCCCACAAGATCGTGGGTGATTGCTCCCAGAAGGGGAACCCAGTGGTGAGATTAATCCCACTCCGCTATACAGTACAATAGTGTGCTTCCCCTCACGAACTGTGTTACTATGTGAGGCTCTGATTCAGACTCAATAAACAGGCTAAGCTTGTTAACAGACTAACAGGAGACTGTTTCAATACCCATTAATAGCATTAAGTAATAGCCAATACCCATTAATAGCATTAAGTAATAGCCAATACCCATTAATAGCATTAAGTAATAGCCAATACCCATTAATAGCATTCTGTTGGGTTTGAGATTGTATTGTTCAGAGGTTCCGATTAGTGTGTGATATCTAGCATATTCCATTTTATTCTCACCAAATAGTGAGGTTTTTTATTACACCAATTAGGTGTTTTTTTCTTAAAATAGATAGTATTATACTAACCATCCTTGTCCAGTATTAAATTAGATTTTTTGCTTTGGAAAACTTTTGGAAATTCGAGTATCCCAAAGATTCTGACCTACTGTACTTGTAAGAAGACCCAAGAATAAGAAATTGCGTTCATTACAGTAGGTTGCTGGAGAAGAATATTCTTGCAAATGTTCCTGATCCACAATATTGGATCAAAGTTCTAAATATACTCATCTTCGTGCAAGTGCAATATAAAGCACTTTACTGCTGCGGCAGCTTTTATTCTAACAAATCACTGGGTTTTCCCTGGCATTTTCCTGGAATGCGAATAGGCTGCAATTCTTCGCGTGTCCGCCAGATGGCAGATATTCATGAATTGTAATGCGCATGCGCTTCAGTAATGTGTCGACTTGCAGGTGTTTCGTTTAAAAAAGATACCACAGTGTGCTATTGTAACTTGGCATGGAGACTGAAGGAAGAGGTTGCAAAAATGTATCAATTTAGGCTTTTCATATTAAAGAAAGACAAAGACCAGTTTCGGTTACAGTATTCTCCAGAGACCCGCCCGCCATGAGTGTTCAAGTGCAGCCCGCTTTCCAAAAACCCGACAGAAGTTACGCGTATTTGATATGGGCCGCGATTAATGCAACAGAGGATAAGATGGCAACAGTTGTTCAAATTTATCAGTATTTTATCGAAAACTATGACTTTTACAAATTTTCTCCAACTCCTCATACGTGGAAGCGTGCAATAAGGAAAAGGTTATGTAGCGATCCCTGTTTTTATCGTATTGAGCCACAATTTGTTGGAGGGTATTGGTGTGTATCACCGGCTTTTTCCTGTATCTATGATCATGATGACGGCAAAAGGCGAAGGGTCGTGTTAAAACCAACTAAGAAACGACAGTCTCTGCCAAGCAATGCACCAGCACCGGCTTCCAATGCCGTCAGTAACAACCCTGAGCCTGAGCCGGATTTCGCGTGCAGTTTCGCTCAAGCTTGCATGTAACTAAGCAATTTCCAGCCTCATCAGCTGACTACAGGTGGACTAGTCCCACTGCAAACTATCGACGTGGATGATCAAGAACGCTGGACTGGCAGTGGACCGGCGCCGGCTTCAGCTGAATGGGAAATACTATGGTGAGTATTGTTGCCGTATTATTTTCTGTGGTTTTTTTATTTTGACAATACAGTATCAATATCGGTGCGATTCCAAAGTCAAGCGATTCTCCTGTAAGCAATTATCATTGGCTGAGCGGCTTCTACAGTACTGTACTGCAGATACTGAACAATTGGTGGAACGCTAGGCGCAAGCGCAATAGAACCTTCTTGAAACGCATATGCGTGTCATCGCGGTAGGCGCATGCATGCGCATGTGAACAGGAGAAAATTATTGGTGGGACTGGCTGGGAACTTCTTTAGACCATTACAGTAAAACTTTTCTTTTTGTTTTTCCTCAGAAAAGAAAACGGCTAATGGAGGGATTTTGATGGATAATATCGCTTTGTGTAACAATGTCTGCATATTGCTGAATCGGATTAAAAAAACCACGTACCGGAGTCTACAGTTTAGTTGCCGTTGTTATTGATTAGGATAGAATACTGTACCTGAAATAGTATGCTGATGTTTTCCGGCCGTACAGTATACTGTACAATACTTTTTATATACAGTACAGTAAACTGTGTAATAAACCCGAAAAAATTAAAACTATGCATTTATTCTACATGTATCACATACATTATGTGTCTTCTACAGTATACAGTGCCAGTACATACAATACAGTACAGTTTGTGTATTTCTATTCTTCTATTTTTTTTTTAGCGCGAAAATAACGCAGTTCACTCCGGGCGAAAACGACACAAATCCGCACATAACCGGGATAATCTGAAATTCGCGGATCTAGCCGATTTAGAATAAAGGTTGTCGCCACTGTAATTTCAATTGCACAGATATACTACTCTGTGTCCCGCCTTCTTTTTTCCCCTTTTCTTGTGCACCTAGGTCACCTTCTACAACATATATATAACAAACAGCGCAAACCAATACAATGTGTTTAAAATAATAAACACTGGTGTAAATAGTCCAAATGTCCAACTGTAGAGGATGAGGGTGTAGTATATCTAAAAATAAAGAGAAGAAGCCAATATGGTGAAGTAAGTATATTCTGGACTTTCACAGCATAAGCACTGATTCTACTTACAAGATAGTAAATAAAATAAGCCTATCTGTAGGAGTACAATCTTTAACCGCAGACTACGAAGCTCTGGTGTAGGTTTTAAAAAAATATATATGTGTGTGTGTGTGTGTGTGTGTGTGTGTGTGTGTGTGTGTGTGTGTGTGTGTGTGTGTGTGTGTGTGTGTGTGTGTGTTGTGTGTGTGTGTGTGTTTTTCTTTCTCTTTGCGTTTAGAGAAATGCTTATTAATGAGGATGAGCCTCTAAAAATTGGGTTTTGGTATTTAGAAAAAATTATAGAATATTTTTTTTCGAAATCTGAATTAGTAATCATTTTTATATATAAATATACAGTGCGCCTTTGTATATATATTTAGTTATCTACATTATTTATCTATCTATTTTTGCAAATTGGAGAATCCCCTTTCTAACATTGGATAGAAAAGAAAGGGGTTTAGTAACCGGAGACAAATAATGGCTGTGAACCAATTTGTCGGCTAATTTTGTTCCCCAAAACTGCACTGAGATCCCGGTGGTTACATATTACCGTTTTGTTCATTACATTTTGTAATGTATCTGACCAGCAGGTCTAGTGTTTTGTGTGTGTGTGTGTGTGTGTGTGTGTGTGTGTGTGTATATATATGTGTATAGAAAAAAAGAGAAAAAAGCGCACTCCCCTAGTGCATTATCTTATAATGCAGATGAAATTACATGTATTTAAATAAATGTAAGGTAGATAATACACACTTACAAGACATAAAGAGTAAAATTCACGTAAAGGTATCTTTACACACAGACTCCTGGTAAAGATCAGCTGAGATGGATGGGGGAGACCTTTATGTATACCCACTGAAAGCCAGTTGCCTTTAGACCTGCTGCTGGATCGCTCACACACAGCAGAAACGACCGCAGACAGAGTCATCTACCTTACATTTATTTAAATACATTTTATTTCAGCTGCATCATAAGATACTGTACTAGGTAGAGTGCTTTTTCTCTCTTTTTTCTATACAGTACTGGTTTGGGAGTGATTCTCCTGTGGATGAGCAGCCCCCCTCCTACAATTTGGATTGGATCTGGCTATTGGGAATCTTTCCCCTTTGTTTTTCTAATCAATACCCTTTTTCACTGGACTTGTGTTTGATGGACTGAACTCTGGGATTTGTACCTGGTACTTAGAGATAAGTGTATTAGTGCATGCTGCTTTGTTTTTGTGTGTATATGTATCTATATATAATATAATCTATATATATACAGAAAAGGACTGCGCTTGGGTATGGTGTGACAGCAACAGTATAATAATAAATAATCAGAAAATGTATAAATATATAAAAAACCTAAATGACAATAATAATATTTAACTGTGCAATCAATACGTTCACCAAATGCATATATAGTTATAAAATTTTGATTCATTGTTGATTTTGTCTATTTTAGGTTATATTTATATTCATTTTTCCTTTTATTTTATATATTTTTTTATAATTTTCTTTTTATTTTTATATAGATTATAGATCTAGTATTATTATGAAGTCCATTCTCCTCAAGCTAATTATTGATAACATTGCAATGTTTTTTTCACTGTTCACTCAGTTGATTTCAGATATTTATTATATATAGATATTTTATGGACTGTTTACCTCAGAAATATTTTGACAATTGCAAGCGTAGTAATTTTATGTATTATACATTATTTACAAGTTTATTCTGTGTAAGATTAAGATTGTTATGGTTTAAATCTACAGCTGCATATGTTTTTCTTATGTGGGGGTATCAGATTCATTCTCATTATGCTAATTGTTTACACCTGATTTTTTAATCTATCTTTGCATAGCTAATTGGATGTGTGGGTGTATATATATGTGTCTAGCACACCCATAGTCCATCCCCTGATGAAAACAGTTTAGCTGTTGAAACGCGTAGGGCCAGGTGTGCTGTGGATTCCTGCAGCATTGATTTATGAGTTCTGCCTGACTTTCTCCTGCTTGCCATCTCCGTGCACGGCGTGACGTCATCTGTTCGTTCCGCCGCAAACATTGTCCCCGGTGGGAACCTAAACTATCTGGAGGTGTGTTCCCAGGGAAAGAATACTGTGAGGAGACTGATGACGTGAGTTCCTGCTGGCAGAGATACACGAGGGCTATACTGGTTGCAGTGGTGTCACGGAGCAGAGTAGCAGAGCAGCAGCGCTTAAAGATTCTTTGGAGCATGAGTATTACTCATACAATGCTTTTTTATCTTTTATGTTTGTGAGTTCATTTTATGAGCCTTTTATTGGGAATTAAACCATTTTTTGCACAGTAATGCACTAGGATTGGGCGCTTTTTTCTTCTATTATATATATATATATATATATATATATATATATATATATATATATATATAATCTTTTGTGAGCACATTCACATCTTGGACAGGTCTGCAACTCTGCAGCAAGTGATTCTGGGAAATGACATGGAAATGAGCACACAGTGTCACCTTTTGTCTCAAATCCATATACTATGTATGCATGTATGTATATATGTGTGTGTGTGTGTGTATATATATATATATATATATATATATATATATATATATATATATATGTATGCATGTGTGTCTAGGTGTATATGTATATGCAGTGTTCGACAAATCTATACATTTGCACGCCCAGGGCGAGTGGATGTAACATCGTGGCGAGCTCCTATTGGCCCAAGCAGCACACGTGTGGTACTAGGTGGCGAGTAGATTTTTTTGTTCGGCAAGTAGATTTTTTGGTGATTTGTCGACCACTGTGTATATGTATATGTGTATATACTTAGTTAAGTTATGGTGAGTAAAAAAAGTGACAACCCCTCCACAGCAAAGCATATAGCAAATGGAAATATTACTGTATGCTCATTTGCATGTCTTAGACAGGTCTGCAACCCCGCCTTTCACCATTATCACCCACCACACAGCACTTGCACTGCAGCAAGGGATTCTGGGAAATGACATGCAAATGAGAACACAGTGCCACTTTTTGCTTCAAAACCATTTTAAACATGGTTGCCTATAGGCTTAAGCTTGCTGCATGGTCACAGCTTTAAGCACAACCAGGGTTAAGATGCATAGCCAGTAAACCCACCCACAGACAGCCATTTCGACCTCAATGGGTCTCATCAGTGTGGGGTTGGTTACACTGTCTATGCAAAAATGAAGCAATGAGGATGGGTTTTACCATACTTAGTTAAGTTATGGTGAGTAAAAAAAGTGACAAAAATCTGCGACAGTAAAGCATATAGCAAATTGAAATATTACTGTATGCTCATTTGCATGTCTTAGACAGGTCTGCAGCCACGCCTTTCACCATTATCACCTAGCACACAGCACTTCCACTGCAGCAAGGGATTCTGGGAAATGACATTCAAATGAGAACATAGTGCCACCTATTGTCTCAAGCTCACATTACATGAACAACTCTTAAGCCAAGCTGCTTTAAACAGCTTTTAAACATAGCCTGGGATGAGATGCAAAGCCAGTAAACCCACTCACAGACAGACTGTTTCGACCTTGTGGGTCTCTTCAGTGTGAGGTTGGTTGTACTGGCTCTGCTTGTTTGAGACTAAGAGTAGGTACAACCTACCTAAGAGTACAACCTACTCTTGGTAGACTGCAATCTATATGCCGCAGAGACCACAGGAAATGGATTCCCATAAGAATTGTGACTCCTGTTTTGAATACGCCAACCGACGCTGTGGAGGAACAGAACAGTTCTAATGGCTCCGAGAGACAGGGGAGTCCTGCAACAGTACCCACGGCCATGAGACCTGAAAGGCGGATGAGCCTACCCCTCGTGGAGGTGTCCAGAAGCCGATCCAGGGATTCTCCGGTACAGATGGAGGTACCTTCCGGTGCCGATGTCCATGTGGCAGAAGCTGACAAAGGCAAAGACAGCACCCCTACGCTGCGGCCAGATGTTGATGCCCTTCAGGTGTGGGTCCTGGACTTACAGCAGGATCCTGCGATATCTTCTGGCAATGAAGCCACTGCTATGGTGATCGCTGGGGCGGATGAGAAGCCTTCGATTCCCGCTTCGGTGAGTACCACTATAGCTCCGGTGAAAGGAACTGTTGCCTTTATCTAATCCATGAATGAATGTTTGGCCCGTAAACAAGCAGCTGCTGCCGTGGCCAATATGGCATTGGCCCCTGAGACTTATAGTCCTTCGTTGCGGCCGGATGTTCTCACTTCTGCTTTTCTGGCCCGTTATCAGAAATAGCTAATGGCCCATAGGCCTATGCCCAAACCGCCCTGGGACAGTGAGATCATGGTGGGGTACCAGTCGTATGAGGGGTTAGGGGGATCGCCTACTCTGTCTACATGGGAAATGGACGAGATGCTTCACAAGATTCCTGGATGGGATATTGATAGTTCTGAGGTAATTGGGGGTCCAATAGTTCTAGAGAGAACTGGGATTCTGAGGTCTCCAACAAGAATTGGTATAGTGCAGAAGGAGGGATGACAGCCCAGGAGAATGCCCCCAGACCCATAGCATCCATGCCTAAAGTATTGCCTGTTGTGGGTGTTCAGTATGCTACCACAAATATCGTTATACTCTTGCTTTGAGCCAGGTGGATCATGCTATGCACAGACCACAATAAGAGGGTATTTTCAGTAACAGTGCCCGACAGTACTGGAGCACTAGAAAAAACCCAGAACCGGAGCACTATTATTGATAAAATGGTTCTCCATGTTGGGAGGAACCTGTGTTTCAGTATGGCAACCATTTTGTGGATGTATATGTATTCACAGGGAATGTATATCATGCATAATAATGTGATATTAATTATGTGAAGTGTTATCTTGTTTTGTCAGGTTACATTCTAGGATGGTCCCCGAAAATGTAGAACCCAAGCGGGTTTGTTGGGATTCCACCAGAGGGAGAGTGTAGCCAGGCTACCTGATGACTACTATTCTTCCCTTGGGCTGGCAGTAAACCCTGGTACAATCAGGTTGCCAGTAGTTGATATGAGGTTTTCCCCCTCCGAGGAGCTGCATTTGAGTGACAGTAGGAGGCGGTGACATCATGCCTGGGCATGACCAATCATGAGCAAGACTTGGTGCCCTCCTCCTGGCAGTACTTAAAGGCCGGACTGCTCTAAATTTGTAGAGTGTCCTTCCCCACTGAGGAAGACAGGTCACACAACTGGTAGCCTGAGATTGGGGCCTTCCCTTGTACTCTTCCCTCCGGGGGAGAGTGAGTGTGGATCATACATCTGTATCTGCTAGGGAGGTGGGGAAGGGCTAGGACGGCTGTGGGTGCCCTTGGCCTGTAGTGGCGGTTCAGGGACCATAATTCAGTGACAGCTGAGAGTACTGCATCGGCAGATGCCTGCCATGTAACTGTGCTGTACAGAATATAATACACTGTTCCTGTTGTTATATACCACCTGCCTGGTGTATGACCTTACTCGGGGGAGAGGTAATAAGTTCTACCGTGGGAGATCACCTTCAGTTAATGGAGCCTACGGTCGATGGAGGCGCTGCACTGCTAAAGAGATATGTGGGGTTTGAACCCCAGAAGCCTTGCCCTGTGTCACCACTACCATCGGCGGAAGACTCAGCCCTCCTGTTACCAGCAGGTATATGCACCATACACCGTAGTAATGGACAAATCTCCCACTGGGTAGGTATGCAATATGGCATCTCACAGAAGTGGTCAGAAAACCGACACTGGACAAAGAAATAGAGGGGAAAATTGTAGGGTCTGCATGGGTTAGCTGCCAATCAGACATCCTGTGTATCCTGCTTCCCCTGCTGATTGGATCCTGATGTTAGAGGAGGCGGGGTCAGCACCATACAGGAAGCATCAGACAGAGCTGCAGATGTTAGTGACCAATGGAGATGGTTCAGGTTCAGGTTTGGGGAGTTTTGGATTTTGAACCTGCAAATGTGTTCTTCCTTAGTTATTGGTGGGATGGACAAACATGTCAAATCATACCTTCCAATCCTGGATGTCAGGACTGGATGACTGGGTTTTCTTACCCTATAAAACAGATGAGATTTGGATAGTGACCTGCAACATAAATACCACTTGTATCTAGGAGGTTGTTGCCATTCTATTCACGTGGCTGTTACTCTGTTTTTGTCTTTTCTCAGGGGTAGCTGACTGAGCTGAGTAAATGGCCAAGGATGCACATAAAGTTGGGATCTTCTCAAGAGGTGGAAGAGACCACTACAACTGGTTGTATCTCCTGCTACTTTCAGGGTTTTTCAAGAGTGTGGTGACAGAGGTTCACCCCATATACATCGCCAATGATAACTTCCACCAGTTCATGAACAATGTCTCCCAGTGCACGTTCACCATCCTGTACCACTCTCGGAAGAGAGGTAGACTGAACGTCACCAATGTGACTGACTCTTTGTATGATGAGGAGCTGGAACATTTAAGTACTTCACTTAGTGAGAAGTAATTTTCTTATACAATCCCCCACCTACAGTATAAGGGAGGGTAGCAAAATGTATTTTAGACAACTGTTTGACAGTAAATAGCACAGGGACAGTAACTTCTTGCCTGTAAGATAACCTAATTTTGGGTCTTGATACGCAAGAGATAGATTGAAAATGAAGATGCCAACATTTGAACAATCTCTCTGCCATTTTATCCTACATAATGCAAAATATGAAATTTACAGTATTAGAAATATGAGTGTAACTGCTGTTCCTCATTCAACATCGGTTTATCCTACCAATAATACATATACACTAATATCATTATTTATTAGCACACTGCATAAACCATTAAATCAATGACAAGAAGTGACAAATACTACAAATAATATATTTGTACTCAGCCCTTGTTATATTTCAGAACATTATGAGTCTAACAACTGTAAATTCACTATATAAGGATCTACATTTGCATGGAATCCATCCATGTATCCTTCTTTCCGAGGTGTGAGGATTCGCCATCCTGGCGGTCGCAGACCGTCTCCTCACCCCAACAAGCCTTCCGTGACGGATACCCAGGATGCGCGGATTTGTGGTCCCAGTACGCGCGCGGACGTTGCGCGTCCTGATCCCCCGCCCGCTGATTCGGATCCCGCCCCCACCTCTGTCGCACGATGGGTGCTTTCGGCCAGCCTCCGTGCTGAAGCTCGAGTCAAGCCCTGCCCCCGCTCTGGGGAAAGTCAGGACCACCATGGGAATGACACATATTCTCGGCTCTGCCCCTGACCTCCGTGAGGTGCGCAGGTCGGCGCGGGATTGGTCCCGCCCCCTCTTGCCTCAAGAATCGGCATGGGAGTGACACTCGCTCCAAGCTCCGCCCCCTGACCCAGATTAGGCTGAATCATAGGGCACACCTGTGTGCACCAGCAGCCTATTGGCTTACTTTCTGGTTCCGCCCTGGCTGGCTATTAGAGGCTCCTCCTATATATAGCTTCAGTCTGCTCTCTATCATTGCTGAGCATATGACTGAGTGTGACACTGTGCCTTGCTACATCCTTGTTCCTGAGACCTTGCCTTCCCTTGCCTGCCTGTTAACCTCTTGTTGCCTGAACCCTGCTAGTATCTTGGACTCCGCTTCTCTCCACTCCTGATCCGCTTCTACGACCATTCTCCTGTCTCCAGTCCTGACCTTGGCTAAGTACTCCTACGATCCGATACTCTCCTATCCGGAACCTGGCTACGCACCCCGACGATCCACAACTCTCCGCTCCTCAACCTGGCAAGTACTTTAACCATTCTCCAATCCGTAATCCCTACCTGGTTTGAATGACTACTCTACATCCTAGGCGCGCCCGTGTGGCTGTGGGTCGGCGTTAACCAATCCCCTACCTCAGCACCGCGATCGCGCTTAGTTTGTAGTGAGCTACGTGTTACAGTATGCTCAGCCACACAAACTTCGACCCCGCTGAGGTAGGAAGAGTCCTGCGCATAAACGCAAGCTACCTAACTACCTTAGGATCATGCTATGCACAGACCACAATAAGAGGGTATTTTCAGTAACAGTGCCCGACAGTACTGGAGCACTAGAAAAAAGCCAGAACCAGAGCACTATTATTGATAAAAGGGTTCTCCATGTTGGGAGGAACCTGTGTTTCAGTATGGCAACCATTTTGTAGATGTATATGTATTCACAGAGAATGTATATCATGCATAATAATGTGATATTAATTATGTGAAGTGTTATCTTGTTTTGTCAGGTTACATTCTAGGATGGTATCCGAAAATGTAGAACCCAAGCGGGTTTGTTGGGATTCCACCAGAGGGAGAGTAAAAAATTGTGGGTAACTAGCAAACCATGCTCTCCCTTCAGGAGGATTTTCACACCCTTTCTCGTGCCTTACAGGAACCGCATTCCCCTCTTGTGCCTGCTGCTCCTGATATTCCCACTACTCCAGCTTTGCCTTTCTCTCATGAACCTCGCTTACATACCCCCAACCATTATGGGGGCGACCCTCATGAATGTTGTTTTTTTTTTAATCAATGCTTTATACAATTTGAAATTAACCCTTCACGCTTTACTGCACCCCACGCCAAGGTGGCGTAAATTTTTTCTCTCCGTGTAGATGACGCTCTTGCCTGGGCATCTCCCATCTGGGAGCGAAGATCCGGCCTCACACAGGATATCGGAGTCTTTGCCCAGGAATTCTGGAAGGTGTTTGATACACCCAGTCGCAAGGTATGTGCTTCCTCTGCACTTTTTCATGTTTCCCAACGCTGTTGTTCGGTTGCCAAATACGCTCTTGAGTTTAGGACTATTGCTGCCGAGACCGACTGGAACGACGTAGCCCTGGCTGCAGTCTTCTGGCAGGGTTTAAAAAAAACTTTAAAGGATGAATTGGCAGCCTACGATCGTCCCACCGATTTGGAGGAACTAATTGCTGTCTGTATCAAGGTGGATCGTCGCCTCCTTGAGAGACGTTCAGAGAAGGTTCAGTACTGGTCAGGTGAGCTCCACTGAGGTTTCCATCCTGGACACATCCGAACCTATGCAATTAGGGGGTACTAGTATTACCAAATCTGAGAAATTACATCTCAAAAATGCTAGCCTTTGTCTTTACTGTGGTGTTTCTGGACATTTTGTCCCCAAAAGTCGGGAAATGCAAAGCTCCCATGAGTCCTGGGGGAGGCTCATTGGGAACGCTTTTTCTCTCCCCTATTTCTACTGACAATCCGTCTCGCATTCTTGTCCCCATTACACTCTTTGGGGAGGGATCTCAAGAATCTACGCTTGCTTTCTTCGATTTCAGATGCCGGAGAGAACTTCATAGATCAAACTTTCGCATCTGGTTCCTATCAGGCACTTGAATCCATAGACGGAAGACCTCTGCAGCCGGCATTCAACTCCTTGGAGACAGAGGTGCATGACACACACCTGGAAAAGATCCAATTCAACGTTATCCATACTCCTTCCATCAGCGTGATTCTCGGACTACCCTGGCTACAGATCCACAACCCTCGGGTCGATTAACTCAACAAGGAACCCATCCAATGGAGTGCCTTTCGCCATAAGAACTGCATTCTGGAAGCAAGTAGCATAGGGGGTACCAACGTGTCCGAGGAGAAGGTACAATTGCCAGACGAGTACGCTGAATTTCGGGACGTCTTCGATAAGGTCAGATCGGAGGTTCTTCCTCCTCACCGCCCATTCGATTGTCCCATCGATCTGCTCGAGGCACTACACCCGCCAGAGGGACTTCCTATCCGTTGTCAATGCCTGAGACCAAGGCAATGAAAGAGTACATTGCAGAGAACTTACAGAAGGTGTTTATCCATAAATCCACCTCTCCTGTGGATGCAGGGTTTTTCTTTGTGAAGAAGAAGGATGGGACCTTACGCCCTTGCATAGACTACCGGTCCCTTAACAAAATCACGGTAAAAAAACATTATCTCTTGCCCCTCATCAATGAACTGTTTGATCGACTACAAGGAGCTAGTATCTTTTCGAAGTTGGAGTTACACTGGCGACACACTTTATTCGAGTTCGGCTAGTCCCACGAATTCGGGTATACCCGGGTGTATTGAGGTTTGTGACTGTTTTCTGCTCGAGTGCATTGGGTTATTTTCCAGGCAGGGATTGAAGCATTTTATTCCCGCTGGCTGCAATACTGCACAGTATATATATATATATATATATACTGCATTACAATTCATGAATTTATGCCATCTGGTAGACACGCGAAGCATTGCAGCCTATTAAATCCTAATCATTATCATTTAACAGATCAGCCGCCCGTCAGCCAGGCATGAACCCAGGCTGGGAAGGCAAACACAACGGGGCTTGTCAGAGGTGAGGAGCGGCGCATTCCAGGTATCTGCCAGGTACATACTGGGTATTTGCTCGAATAAAGTGTGTCGGTGCAGTACGAGGTGCTTAAAATCTGGTAAGGATTTATCGGGGTGATGAATGGAAGACGGTTTTCAACACCAAAGATGGACATTATTTGTACTTGGTCATGCCTTTTGGTCTGTGCAATGCCCCAGCCGTGTTTCAGGATTTCGTAAATGAAATTTTCAGTGATCTCCTCAACTCTTTTGTAATCGTTTATCTTGATGACATTTTCATTTTCTCCAAATCCAGACAGGAACACATCTCCCATGTGAAACAGGTGCTCCTTCGCTGATGCCAGAACAAACTTTTTGCTAAACTGGAGAAATGTCATTTTCATCAAACATCCACCACATTTCTAGGCTACATGATTTCGGCCTCAACATGGACCTGCCAAGGTCAAACCCGTCCTAGATTGGCCACAACCTACCACCCTGAAGGCAGTACAATGCTTCCTTGGATTCTCAAACTATTACCGTAGGTTTATCCAATTTTTTTCTTCTCTAGTGGCTCCGCTTACGGAATTAACCAAGAAGGGAGCAGACACTGCTTCTTGGTCCGCTGACGCCATTCAGTCTTTCACCCATCTCAAAAGAGACTTTGTATCCGTCCCATTTCTCATTCATCCTGATCCCAAACTTCCTTTTACCCTTGAGGTCGATGCCTCAGATGTGGGCGTAGGCGCCATTCTGTCCCAAAGGAAGAATTCCCGGTCCAGGTTGCATCTTTGCTCATTTAAAAAAAAAAATTCTCCGGCCCAATGCAACTACGATGTCAGGAACCGGGAAGTGCTGGCCATGAAGCTAGCTCTCGAAGAATGGAGACACCTGCTTGAGGGCACTGACGATCCGATAACCATCCTCATGGATCATAAGAACTTGCTTTATATTGAAGGTGCACGCCGCCTGGAAGCCCATCAAGCCAGATGGCCACTGTTTTTGTCTAGGTTTAATTTCATAATTTCCTACTTTCCCGGATCCAAGAATATCAATGCTGACGCTCTTTCTCGACAATTCTCCCTGGACAACAAGACTGAGGATCAGCAAAAACCCATTTTACTGCCCAAATATATTCTCTCGGCCACATCATTTGCGGCACTCAAGGACATCGTCTGCCAACAAAGCCACATCCCTCCTCGCATCTAGCCTCCACAAGACCATCTCTTCATTTCACCCCTACACCATAAAAAGGTCCTCGAATGGAGTAATTCGTCCAGATTTGCAGGCCATCCCGGCACCAAAAGGACCTTGGACCTCATCTCTCGCACCTTTTGGTGGCCAGGAATGCAAAAGGACATAAAATTTTTTGTAGCTGTGTGCCCTACGTTTGCCAGGACTAAAACTCCCAGGATATCTCCTGCAGGCCTCCTTCAACCTCTACCTGTTCCGGATCGGCCATGGACACATCTGCCTATGGATTTCATTGTGGACTTGCCTTGTTCCAGGGGTATGGACACGATTCTTGTAGTAGTAGACCGTTTTTCGAAGCAGGCCCATTTCATACCACTCAAGGGCCTGCCCAACTCTCCCAGATTAGCTGACATCTTTATCAGGGAGATTTTTCGGCTACATGGAGTACCCTTGGAAATAGTTTCAGATAGAGGATCGCAATTCATTTCTCATTTCTGGGGCTCGTTTTGCCTTCAGCTAGGAATCGTCCTTCATTTCTCGTCGGGGTAACACGAAAGTAATAACCTACCTGCTAACTTTTATTGTCATCTTCTGAAGTGGACAGGAATAAGAGGATGATGCTGGGTATGCACCTAACGAAACCCTTTAAATGCAAGGACAAGGGCATCAACACTTTGTGTGGCACTGGGAAGGTTAGCAGAACGTAAGGGGTACCAATGGTCAAACAGATAGGACCAATGGTCAAACAGATACAGTAGGACCAACCAGTCCCTGGAACAGTATCTACGTTGCTTTACGTCGGATTCCCAAGATGACTGGGCGGAACTCTTACCATGGGCAGAATTCGCCCACAATAACGCACGAAGCAGCTCGACCCTGGAGTCACCGTTCTTCGAAAATTACTCTTTAAACCCTTACACTCTTCCTCTTGTTTTACCTTTCTCAGGGGTCTCAGCGGCGAATGACAGGATTAAAACCTTACAGGACCTGTGGAGAAAGATTCAGGTTAACAAGCTGTCAATAGGCAAAAGAATCAGGCAGATCGCCATCGCAGGCCTGCTCTTGACCTTAAACCTGGCGACAAGGTCTGGTTGTCATCCAGGAACATCAGGCTGAAAGTACCCTCTATGAAGTTTGCACCTAGATTTCTTGGACCCTTTGCGATTTCCGAAAGGATCAACCAGGTGGCATATCGTCTCGCTCTCCCGCCTTCCATGAAGATTCCTTCTTTTTTTCACGCCTCTCTTCTCATACAGGGGGGGGGGGGCGGGTACTGTGAGGAATCGCCATTCTGGCGGTCGCAGACCGTCTCCTCACTCAAACAAGCCTTCCGTGATGGATACCCAGGATGCGCGGTTTCATGGTCCCAGTACGCGTGCGCGGACCCTGCGCGTCCTTATCCCCCACCACGGATTCGGATCCCGCCCCCCCATCTTTGTCGCACGACGGGTGCATTCAGCCAGCCTTCCTGCTGACGCGGGAGTCAAGCCCCGCCCCCGCTATGGGGAAAGTCAGAACCGCCGTGGGAATGACGCACGTTCTAGGCTCTGCTCCCTGACCTCCGTAACGCGAGTCGGAGCACGATTGGTCCCATCCCCTCTTTTCCCAAGATTCGGCATTGGAGTGACGCTCTCTCCAAGCCCCGCCCCCTGGCCTCCGGGACGGCGTTCGAGCAGTTCCTCCCTCATCCCCGATTAGGCTGCATCATAGGCTGCTGGTGCACACAGGTGTGCCCTATCGGCTCTTGCTGGTTCCGCCCTGGCTGGCTATTGGAGGCTCCTCCTATATACAGCTGTGGCCGCCTTTATCCTAATGCGGCCGTAGCGGCGCAACTCTGATAACCGCGGGCAGATGCAGTATATATATATTTTTCGGAATATGTTCCGGTATTTTAGCGCTCGTAATATTAGCATATTTTTAGCGCTGTCTGCAATACTGCAATACCGTCTAAAAACTCATGTGGGCGTTCGTGAGCTGTTGTCTTCAAAGTCTAATACTTTAGCAGTTCAACCTACGTCAGTACACAGTCTGTGTGTGCGCGCGCAGTAATTGTAAATTTGCATATTTACTGTATACATACATGTATGTCTCATTTGAACATTGTTGAAACGCATAGGCGTGTACTGTAATAGTATCACATTTTGGCGTATATAGCGCTCTTCCCTCGCTCGCCCCCACACACACACAGGATAATGTACTGCACTGTAGTATTTCAACTTCTTATCTACAGTACACCTCTCCCACGCCATTCCTTTGAACGGATGGCTTTCTGGTTTCAATCACATTCCTGTCATCACATTCCTGCGTATATAACGTTCAGTTTTGATTTACTGTATTCTTCTGTGTTGATTATTAATGCTCATTGGGGGAAAAAAAGTTCAAGAGTGACCAAAAAAAATAAATATTTTAATTTTCCTATTGTTGGCTTTGAGTCACCTCTCTGCGCCTGTGTGCAATCCTCTTTGGGAAGGGAGCTAGCTGATGATTACATGGCATGACTCACCCATCCACCCCCCCAACCCTTTGAGGCTTTGTTTACGGTAATGCTTGTGATAATCCCATCTCGAATTTGATATGTAAATCTGATTTGCATAGCACTGTGAAATTGAGAGTTAAAAAAACCATAATCTGATTCATGTTTTTGATGCAGTAAGTTACCAATTTTTGTCATTCTTTCTTTTTCTTTGGTGTAGAGGGGGGGGGGTCAATGATTATGATTATCATGAATGTAGAAAATGCAGTCTTTATTCAGTTTTCTTTTGTCAGTTGAAAATTGAGGGCCGGTGGATAATCATGAATAATGCACATTGACAATAATATTAATTAATAATATATAATATATATAATATATTTATAATAATATAACATTTTCCGTCTTTATCTTCTTCCTCATTCTGTGTAGTTCATTGAGAAAGGGGAGGTTTTCTGTAAATCATGACTGCACTTTAGATACACTTTACAGTACACACAGTTCACACAATGTACACATGATACGCCCCTCCCCCTTTCCATCCTTTTTTTCTCTGAAAAGACAAGAAAATAAAAAATTGGTGCAGTTAGGTGCATATTATGGCATTGTGTACTGTATAGCTACTCCATATTGGACTACAGTATGCAGTTAGTACTGTCAAACTAGTCTATACTGGAACTACTGTATACTGTAACTACTGTTAAATACTTTGTAACCAGATGGCTAGTGCTGCTCTCTCATGAAAGAAAAAATCTGTGCCATACTTACCTGTATCATACAGTACTGTACTTGGTGTGTTTGTACTTACCATACTACAGTACAGTACTATACCATACTACCTTCCTGATGCTTGCCCATTACGTTCGATCACAATGGGCAACACAGTCGCAATATGGTCAATATATTTATTGCATCGTTCCACGGTGAGTACATCGTTCCAAAAACTCATTATGCCTTGCGCCAACTCATCCTTTTTGGAGGGTTTCACGACTTTTCGGATATGATCCTTCAGCTGATGCCAGACCATTTCGATAGGATTGAAGTCTGGCGATCTGTCGTTGGAGGGGGGAAAAAAGGACAATTAGTTAAAGAGATACAGTACACAGTAAAAACAGTGGGAAAAAATGAGACACGGTTACCGCACTTACTCCGCTGGCGTCTTCACCCAGTTGATACCGCGCTCAAGAATATGCGCTGTTGATGCGGTGTGCTTCGGATCGTTGTCCTTGAAGAAACGGTGACCATCTGGGAACTCACGTGTGATGTATTCCACAATCTCAGGCACAATTTGCTCTTGGAAAAAAGCTTTATTCATGATTCCTATAACAAGAAAAGAAAAGTGCTCAAAAAACTCCACACTAGTACAGTGCATAAGGCAAAAGCGTGTGACTTATTTTACCTTCAAAGATGACAATGCCTCCTGGTCTACGCCTAGAGATGGCACCCCACACATGCATCTTCACTGGGTGTTTTGGACGCGGCTTCATAGATATGCAACATTTTTTGTGGAATGCAAAGGTTGCAAATCTCTCCAGCGATTCAGTAGACTCGTCAGTGAAGATGCAATGCTGGAAAGTTTCTCCACTGTCGATCCATGCCTTGGCCTGGACCATTCTCTTGATCTTGTTAACGTCCCTTATCATAGGGTACGCTCTGTAATGACAAGGAATAATTTTATAGGTACAGTACAGTTTCTTAAACAACACTTTAATCTCCTGTTCTGTCCAGTACTAACCTCACACGTCCATATTTCCATCCAATTCTGCGTCTCATCTTCTTTATGCTGGTCTCGGATACAGTGA
This sequence comes from Ascaphus truei, assembly GCF_040206685.1. Taxonomy (NCBI): domain Eukaryota; kingdom Metazoa; phylum Chordata; class Amphibia; order Anura; family Ascaphidae; genus Ascaphus; species Ascaphus truei. The sequence continues at coordinate 35,522 of NW_027455444.1, forward strand.
GATTGTGATTTTGCTGCAGAGTGTATTTGACCCTTAATGCACTCTCCTCATCATTCTCTTCACTTATTTTGTCGACCAGATGTGTTGTCTCCCTACAGTGTACAGAAAAACAACAATCCGGTAAGTTACAGTGCAGTAGGCCACAAGTACAGCACATCATTTACAGTAAACAATTATAGATGCAGCAATATAAACAATAATAGATAGATATACTATCTTATATAGTAATATAAATAAACAGAAATAACCATAATGTTTGATATATCTATACTATATAGTTATATTTATATGCAGCAATATAAACAATAATAGATATACTATATTATATAGTAATATAAATATACTTACGAGTTAGTTACCGTTGTTGTCCTCGTGCGTTGTTTGGTCTTTCCGTGTGCATGATAGCACACGGTGGTTGATGGCACAAAGAGGCCAGAAGCAGCTAACCAGCGTTGGATATTATAGGCATTGCTGCGAGTAGAGGGCGGACAGTTTCCCCATCAGAATCTGTAATGTCCCTACTTCTGGACCTGAAGATGGCGGCAGCCACGAGGCGGTTGGAGTGTCATGCTGGAACGCAGACCCCAGATATCCAAGTGGCTGGGGAGGAGAGCGCATGCTTACCTCCAGCCTGGTGCAAAATGGGATCCAAGATGGCGGAGACCGGACATCCTGTGACGTCAAGAGGCGGAGCACGAGCGGCCATTTTGGAGGAGGCGGAAACAGCACCGAGCGGCCACAGATGCGGGCAGATCAGTGGCAGTGTCGTCACGGGAAGTAGCTGAGGAAGCTGATAGGCAGCGGACGAGTGGCGGAGGCAGCGGCAGACGTGGCAGCCCCGCACGTTCACGATACCGCAATCGCGGAGGAGCTAATGAGAGGGGCAACAAGTGGACAGGGGGGGGAGGTGGTTAACAACAGAACAGAGGTCGTTACGGAACTGACGACAGGCTGGGGGCTAGTTTGTAAACAGAAGAGGGAAAGGATTAGAGTAGGGATATAAGCAGGTTAGTGGAAAGGTACGTGGTAGGTTGATAGAATGGCAGGGGAATGTAGCAGAGTTGGACGAGGGTAAGTTATGGTAGGTGAGACATGAGAGGGACAGGGGAAGTTGATCGGATATATAGAGGGAGTCAAGGGGAGCAAGTAGAGGCGGGCAAGGAAGGAAGGAGGGTCAAGGGAGAGGCTTGGAGGGAGTAGGAGTGGCGGGTAGGCAGAGGGGGTGGAGGGTGGGAACGGAAGGGTCAGATAGGAAAAGAGCAAGGAAGTTATGAGAAGACAGGTATAGCAAGTGATAGAGGGAGTAGAAGGACAGCAGCAGCACGTGATGAGAGAGATAGATGCAGAGGAAAGGCAATGAGTAAGTGGACAAGTGTCACAGACATATAGGTATAAAAAACAGAGGGAGCGGAATGGGTAGAAGGAAGGAAGAGGGGGGAGTA
>NW_027455445.1:0-36956 GCF_040206685.1 Ascaphus truei
CCACTCCACCCCCCTCCACTCCACTCCCCCTCCACTCCCTCCACTCCCCTCCACTCCCCTCCACTCCACCCCCCTCCACTCCCCACTCCACTCCCCCCTCCACTCCACTCCACCCCCCTCCACTCCACTCCACCCCCCTCCACACCACCCTCCCTCCACCCCCCTCCACACCACCCCCCCTCCACCCTCCCCTCCACTCCCCTCTCCCCTCCACTCCCCCTCCACCCCTCCCCCATCCACTCCACCCCCCTCCACTCCACCCCCCCACCACTCCCATCCACTCCACCCCCCCCTCCATCCACTCCCCTCCACCCCTCCTCCACCCCCTCCACTCCACCCCCCTCCACTCCACTCCCCTCCACTCCACCCCTCCTCCACTCCCCTCCACTCATCCCCCCCCACTCCCTCCCCCCTCCACTCCCCTCCCCCACCACCCCCTCCACTACCCCTCCACCCCCCTCCACACCACCCCCCCTCCACTCCACCTCCACTCCACTCCCCTCACCCCCCCTCCACTCCACTCCACCCCCCCTCCACTCCACCCCCCCTCCACTCCCCTTCACTAAACCCCCCCTCCATCCCCCCTCCACTCCAACCCCCCTCCACTCCACCCCCCTCCACTCTACCCCCCCTCCACTCCCCTCCACTCCCCCCCTCCAACCCCTTCCACTCTACCCCCCCCTCCACTCCACTCCCCTCCACTCCACCCCCTTCCCCCTCCCCTACCCCTCCACTCCCCCTCCACTCCCCCTCCACTCCCCTCCACTCCACCCCACCTCCAATCCACCCCCCTCCACTCCACCCCCCCTCCACTCCAACCCCCCTCGACCCCCCTCCACCCCACCCCTCTCCACTCCCCTCCCCCACCACTCCCCTCCCCCCTCCACTCCCTCCCCCTCCACTCCCCTCCCCCTTCTCTCCCTCCCCTCCCCCCCCCCTCCCACCCCCTCCCCTTCCCCTCCCCCTCCCCTCCCCCTCCACTCCCCCACCCCCTCCACTCCCCCCTCCACTCCAACCCCCTCCGCCCCCTCCACTCCACTCCACCCCCTCCACTCCCCTCCACCCCCCCTCCACTCCCCTCCACTCCACCCCCCTCCACTCCACTCCACCCCCTCCACTCCACCCCACTTCACTCCACCCCACTCCACTCCACCCCCCTCCACCTCCACTCCCCCTCCACTCCCCCCTCCAATCCCCTCCACTACACCCCCATCCACTCTACCCTCCCTCCACTCCACCCCCCTTCCACACCACCCCCCTCCACCCCCCTCCACCCCCCTCCACTCCACCCCCCCTCCACTCCAGCCCCCCTCCACTCCACCCCCCCTCCACACCCCTCCACCCCACCCCCCTCCACTCCACCCCCCCTCCACCTCCCTCCACCTCCCTCCACACCACCCCCCCTACACCTCCCCTCCACTCCACTCCCCCCTCCCCCCTCCACTCCCCTCCCCCCTCCACTCCACCCCCCCTCCACTCCACCCCCCCTTCACTCCACTCCCCTCCACACCCACCCCCCTCCACTCCCCTCCACCCCCCCCCTCCACTCCACCCCCCTCCACTCTACCCTCCCTCCACTCCACCCCCCTCCACCCCACCCCCCTCCACTCCACCCCCCCTCCACTCTAGCCCCCCTCCACTCCACCCCCCCCCTCCACCCCCTCCACCCCCCTCCACTCCCCCCTCCACTCCACTCCCCTCCACATCCCTCCACTTCCACCCACTCTTCTCCCCCCACACCCACTCCACTCCCCTCCACTCCCCCACTCCACCCCCCCTCCAATCCCCCCCTCTCCTCCACCCCCTCCTCCACTCCACCCCCCCTCCACTCTACCCTCCCTCCACTCCACCCCCTCCACCCCACCCCCTCCACTCCACCCCCCCCTCCACTCTAGCCCCCCTCCACTCCACCCCCCCCCTCCACCCCCCTCCACCCCCCTCCACTCCCCCTCCACTCCCCCCTCCACTCCACTCCCCTCCACATCCCTCCACTCCACCCCAACTCCACTCCCCCCACTCCACCCCCCCTCCAATCCCCCCCTCTCCTCCACCCCCCCTCCACTCTACTCCCCCTCCCCTCCACCCCCCCTCCACTCTACCCCCCCCTCCCACTCCCCCCCCCCCTCCCCTCCACCCCCCCTCCACTCTACCCCCCCTCCACTCTACCCCCCCCTCCACTCTACCCCCCCTCCACTCTACCCCCCTCCACTCTACCGCCCCCTCCACTCTACCCCCCCCTCCACTCTACCCCCCCCTCCCCTCCACTCTACCCCCCCTGCACTCTACCCCCCTCCACTCTACCCCCCCTCCACTCTACCCCCCCTCCACTCTACCGCCCCCTCCACTCTACCCCCCCTCCACTCTACCCCCCCCTCCCTCCCCTCCACCCCGCCCTCCACTCTACCCCCCCCTCCACTCTACCCCCCCTCCAATCTACTCCCCTCCACTCTACCCCCCCTCCACTCTACCCCCTCCACTCCCCCCCTCCACCTCCCTCCACTCCCCCCCACTCCTCCCCCCCTCCACTCCACCCCCCTCCACTCACCTTTACTCCCCTCCCATTCACCCCCCCCCTCCACTCCCCTCCACTCCACCCCCCCTCCACTCCACCCCCCTCCACTTCACCCCCCTCCACTCCACCCCCCCTCCACTCCCCTCCCCCTCCCCTCTCCCTCCACTCCCCTCCCCCTCCCTCCACCCCCTCTACTCCACCCCCCCTCCACTCCACCCCCCTCCACTCCACCCCCCCCCCCTCCACTCCACCCCCCCTCCACCCCCTCCACTCCACCCCCCTCCACTCCCCTCCACTCCCCTCCCCTCCACTCCACCCCCTCCACTCCACCACCCCTCCACTCCCCTCCACTCCACCCCCCCTCCACTACCCTCCACTCCACCCCTCCTCCACTCCCCTCCACTAAACCCCCCTCCACTCCTCCCCCCTCCACTCCCCCTCCACACCACCCCCCCCTCCACTCCCTCCACTCCCCTCCCCTTCACCCCCCTCCACTCCCCTCCACCCCCCCCTCCACTCCACCCCCCCTCCACTCCACCCCCCTCCACTCCACCCCCCCTCCATTCCCCTTCACTCAACCCCCCTCCATCCCCCTCCACTCCACCCCCCCTCCACTCCACCCCCTCCACTCTACCCCCCCTCCACTCCCCCTCCACTCCACCCCCCTCCAACCCCTTCCAATCCACCCCCTCCACTCCCCTCCACTCCACCCCCCCTCCACTCCCCTCCCCCTCCACTCCCCTCCCCCTCCCCTCCCCCTGCACTCCCACTCCACCCCCTCCAACCCCCCCCTCCAGTCAACCCCCAATCCACCCCCTCCACTCCACCCCCCTCCACTCCCCCCCCCTCCCCTCCACCCCCCCTCCACCCCACCCCCCTTCCACTCCACCCCCCCTCCACTCCAGCCCCCCTCCACTCAACCCCCCTCCACCCCCCTCCACTCCCCCTCCACTCCCCCCCTCCACTCCACTCCCCTCCACATCCCTCCACTCCACCCCAACTCCACTCCCCTCCACTCCCCCCACTCCACCCCCCCTCCAATCCCCCCCTCACCTCCACCCCCCCTCCACTCCACCCCCCCTCCACTCTACCCCTCCCTCCACTCCACCCCCCTCCACCCCACCCCCTCCACTCCACCCCCCCTCCACTCTAGCCCCCCTCCACTCCACCCCCCCTCCACCCCCCTCCACCCCCTCCACTCCCCCTCCACTCCCCCCCTCCACTCCACTCCCCTCCACATCCCTCCACTCCACCCCAACTCCACTCCCCCACTCCACCCCCCCTCCAATCCCCCCTCTCCTCCACCCCCCCTCCACTCTACTCCCCCTCCCCTCCACCCCCCCCTCCACTCTACCCCCCTCCACTCCCCCCCCCCTCCCCTCCACCCCCCTCCACTCTACCCCCCCTCCACTCTACCCCCCTCCACTCTACCCCCCCTCCACTCTACCGCCCCTCCACTTCTACCCCCCCTCCACTCTACCCCCCCCTCCCCTCCACTCTACCCCCCCTGCACTCTACCCCCCCTCCACTCTACCCCCCCTCCACTCTACCCCCCCTCCACTCTACCGCCCCCTCCACTCTACCCCCCTCCACTCTACCCCCCCCTCCCTCCCCTCCACCCCGCCCTCCACTCTACCCCCCCTCCACTCTACCCCCCCTCCAACTACTCCCCCTCCACTCTACCCCCCCTCCACTCTACCCCCTCCACTCCCCCCCCCACCCTCCCTCCACTCCCCCCCACTCCTCCCCCCTCCACTCCACCCCCTCCACTCACCTTACTCCCCTCCCATTCACCCCCCCCTCCACTCCCCTCCACTCCACCCCCCCTCCACTCCACCCCCCTCCACTTCACCCCCCTCCACTCCACCCCCCTCCACTCCCCTCCCCCTCCCCTCTCCCTCCACTCCCCTCCCCCTCCCTCCACCCCCTCTACTCCACCCCCCCTCCACTCCACCCCCCTCCACTCCACCCCCCCCCCTCCACTCCACCCCCCCTCCACTCCCCTCCACTCCACCCCCTCCACTCCCCTCCACTCCCCTCCCCCCACTCCACCCCCCTCCACTCCACCACCCCTCCACTCCCCTCCACTCCACCCCCCCTCCACTACCCTCCACTCCACCCCTCCTCCACTCCCCTCCACTAAACCCCCCTCCACTCCTCCCCCCTCCACTCCCCTCCCCACCACCCCCTCCACTACCCTCCACCCCCCTCCACACCACCCCCCCTCCACTCCCCTCCACTCCACTCCCCTTCACCCCCCCCTCCACTCCCCTCCACTCCACCCCCCCTCCACTCCACCCCCCCTCCACTCCCCTTCACTAAACCCCCCCTCCATCCCCCTCCACTCCAACCCCCCTCCACTCCACCCCCCTCCACTCTACCCCCCCTGCACTCCCCTCCACTCCCCCCCTCCAACCCCTTCCACTCTACCCCCCCTCCACTCCACTCCCCTCCACTCCACCCCCTTCCCCCTCCCCTCCCCCTCCACTCCCCCTCCACTCCCCTCCACTCCCCTCCACTCCACCCCACCTCCAATCCACCCCCCTCCACTCCACCCCCCCTCCACTCCAACCCCCCTCGACCCCCCTCCACCCCACCCCTCTTCCACTCCCCTCCCCTCCACTCCCCTCCCCCTCCACTCCCCTCCCCCTCCACTCCCCTCCCCCTTTTCTCTCCCTCCCCTCCCCCCTCCCCTCCCCACCCCCTCCCCTTCCCCTCCCCCTCCCCTCCCCCTCCACTCCCCACCCCCTCCACTCCCCCTCCACTCCAACCCCCTCCGCTCCCCTCCACTCCACCCCCCCTCCACTCCCCTCCACCCCCCCTCCACTCCCCTCCACTCCACCCCCCTCCACTCCACTCCACCCCCTCCACTCCACCCACTTCCACTCCACCCCCTCCACTCCACTCCCCTCCACTCCCCCTCCAATCCCCTCCACTACACCCCCATCCACTCTACCCTCCCTCCACTCCACCCCTCTTCCACACCACCCCCCTCCACCCCCTCCACCCCCCTCCACTCCACCCCCCCTCCACTCCAGCCCCCCTCCACTCCACCCCCCCTCCACACCCCTCCACCCCACCCCCCTCCACTCCACCCCCCCTCCACCCCCCTCCACCTCCCTCCACACCACCCCCCCTACACCTCCCCTCCACTCCACTCCCCCCTCCCCCCTCCACTCCCCTCCCCCCTCCACTCCACCCCCCCTCCACTCCACCCCCCCTTCACTCCACTCCCCTCCACACCCACCCCCCTCCACTCCCCTCCACCCCCCCTCCACTCCACCCCCCTCCACTCTACCCTCCCTCCACTCCACCCCCCTCCACCCCACCCCCCTCCACTCCACCCCCCCTCCACTCCAGCCCCCCCTCCACTCCACCCCCCCCTCCACCCCCCCTCCACCCCCCTCCACTCCCCCCTCCACTCCCCCCCTCCACTCCACTCCCCTCCACATCCCTCCACTCCACCCCAACTCCACTCCCCTCCACTCCCCCCACTCCACCCCCCCTCCAATCCCCCCCTCTCCTCCACCCCCCCTCCACTCTACTCCCCCGCCCCTCCACCCCCCCTCCACTCTACCCCCCCTCCACTCCCCCCCCCCTCCCCTCCACCCCCCCTCCACTCTACCGCCCCCTCCACTCTACCCCCCCTCCACTCTACCCCCCCTCCCCTCCACTCTACCCCCCCTGCACTCTACCCCCCCTCCACTCTACCGCCCCCTCCACTCTACCCCCCCTCCACTCTACCCCCCCCTCCCTCCCCTCCACCCCGCCCTCCACTCTACCCCCCTCCACTCTACCCCCCCTCCAATCTACTCCCCCTCCACTCTACCCCCCTCCACTCTACCCCCCTCCACTCCCCCCCTCCACCTCCCTCCACTCCCCCCCACTCCTCCCCCCTCCACTCCACCCCCCTCCACTCACCTTTAATCCCCTCCCATTCACCCCCCCTCCACTCCCTCCACTCCACCCCCCCTCCACTCCACCCCCCTCCACTTCACCCCCCTCCACTCCACCCCCCTCCACTCCCTCCCCCTCCCCTCTCCCTCCACTCCCCTCCACTCCCCCCACTCCACCCCCCCTCCAATCCCCCCTCTCCTCCACCCCCCCTCCACTCTACTCCCCCGCCCCTCCACCCCCCCCTCCACTCTACCCCCCCTCCACTCTACCCCCCCTCCCCTCCACTCTACCCCCCTGCACTCTACCCCCCCTCCACTCTACCCCCCCTCCACTCTACCCCCCCCCTCCACTCTACCGCCCCTCCACTCTACCCCCCTCCACTCTACCCCCCCCCTCCCTCCCCTCCACCCCGCCCTCCACTCTACCCCCCTCCACTCTACCCCCCTCCAATCTACTCCCCCTCCACTCTACCCCCCCTCCACTCTACCCCCTCCACTCCCCCCCTCCACCTCCCTCCACTCCCCCCCACTCCTCCCCCCCTCCACTCCACCCCCCTCCACTCACCTTTAATCCCCTCCCATTCACCCCCCCCTCCACTCCCCTCCACTCCACCCCCCCCCACTCCACCCCCCCTCCACTCACCCCCCTCCACTCCACCCCCCTCCACTCCCCTCCCCCTCCCCTGTCCCTCCACTCCCCTCCCCCTCCCTCCACCCCCTCTACTCCACCCCCCCTCCACTCCACCCCCCTCCACTCCACCCCCCCCTCCACTCCACCCCCCTCCACTCCCCTCCACTCCACCCCCTCCACTCCCCTCCACTCACCACATTTCCCCACACCCCACTCCACCCCAACCACCCCACCCCCCTTCCACTCCACCCCCCCACTCCACCACCCCTCCACTCCCTCCACTCCACCCCCCCTCCACTACCCTCCACTCCACCCCTCCTCCACTCCCCTCCACTAAACCCCCCTCCACTCCTCCCCCCTCCACTCCCCTCCCCACCACCCCCTCCACTACCCTCCACCCCCCTCCACACCACCCCCCCTCCACTCCCCTCCACTCCACTCCCCTTCACCCCCCCTCCACTCCCCTCCACTCCACCCCCCCTCCACTCCACCCCCCCTCCACCCCCCTTCACTAACCCCCCCTCCATCCCCCTCCACTCCAACCCCCCTCCACTCCACCCCCCTCCACTCTACCCCCCCTGCACTCCCCTCCACTCCCCCCCTCCAACCCCTTCCACTCTACCCCCCCTCCACTCCACTCCCCTCCACTCCACCCCCTTCCCCCTCCCCTCCCCCTCCACTCCCCCTCCACTCCCCTCAAAACCCCACATCCAATCCACCCCCCTCCACTCCACCCCCCCTCCACTCCAACCCCCCTCGACCCCCCTCCACCCCACCCCTCTTCCACTCCCCTCCCCCTCCACTCCCCTCCCCCTCCACTCCCCTCCCCCTCCACTCCCCTCCCCCTTTTCTCTCCCACCCCTCCCCCCTCCCCTCCCCACCCCTCCCCTTCCCCTCCCCCTCCCCTCCCCCTCCACTCCCCACCCCCTCCACTCCCCCTCCACTCCAACCCCCTCCGCTCCCCTCCACTCCACCCCCCCTCCACTCCCCTCCACCCCCCCTCCACTCCCTCCACTCCACCCCCCTCCACTCCACTCCACCCCCTCCACTCCACCCCACTTCCACCCCCCTCCACTCCACTCCCCCTCCACTCCCCCTCCAATCCCCTCCACTACACCCCCATCCACTCTACCCTCCCTCCACTCCACCCTCTTCCACACCACCCCCCTCCACCCCCCTCCACCCCCCTCCACTCCACCCCCCCTCCACTCCAGCCCCCCTCCACTCCACCCCCCCTCCACACCCCTCCACCCCACCCCCCTCCACACCACCCCCCCTCCACTCCCCTCCACTCCACCCCCCTCCACTCCACTCCACCCCCTCCACTCCACCCCACTTCCACCCCCCTCCACTCCACTCCCCCTCCACTCCCCTCCAATCCCCTCCACTACACCCCCATCCACTCTACCCTCCCTCCACTCCACCCCTCTTCCACACCACCCCCCTCCACCCCCCTCCACCCCCCTCCACTCCACCCCCCCTCCACTCCAGCCCCCCTCCACTCCACCCCCCCTCCACACCCCTCCACCCCACCCCCCTCCACACCACCCCCCCTCCACCTCCCCCACCTCCCTCCACACCACCCCCCCTACACCTCCACTCCACTCCACTCCCCCCTCCCCCCTCCACTCCCCTCCCCCCTCCACTCCACCCCCCCTCCACTCCACCCCCCCTTCACTCCACTCCCCTCCACACCCACCCCCCTCCACTCCCCTCCACCCCCCCTCCACTCCACCCCCCTCCACTCTACCCTCCCTCCACTCCACCCCCCTCCACCCCACCCCCCTCCACTCCACCCCCCCTCCACTCCAGCCCCCCTCCACTCCACCCCCCTCCACCCCCCTCCACCCCCCTCCACTCCCCCTCCACTCCCCCCCTCCACTCCACTCCCCTCCACATCCCTCCACTCCACCCCCAACTCCACTACCCTCCACTCCCCCCACTCCACCCCCCTCCAATCCCCCCCTCTCCTCCACCCCCCCTCCACTCTACTCCCCCGCCCCTCCACCCCCCCCTCCACTCTACCCCCCCTCCACTCCCCCCCCCCTCCCCTCCACCCCCCCTCCACCCCACCCCCCCTCCACTCCACCCCCCCTCCACTCCAGCCCCCCTCCACTCCACCCCCCCTCCACCCCCCTCCACCCCCCTCCACTCCCCCTCCACTCCCCCCTCCACTCCACTCCCCTCCACATCCCTCCACTCCACCCCAACTCCACTCCCCTCCACTCCCCCCACTCCACCCCCCTCCAATCCCCCCCCTCTCCTCCACCCCCCCTCCACTCTACTCCCCCGCCCCTCCACCCCCCCCTCCACTCTACCCCCCCTCCACTCTACCCTCCCTCCACCCCCCTCCACTCCACCCCCCTCCACTCCAGCCCCCTCCACTCCACCCCCCCTCCACCCCCCTCCACCCCCCTCCACTCCCCCTCCACTCCCCCCCTCCACTCCACTCCCCTCCACATCCCTCCACTCCACCCCAACTCCACTCCCCTCCACTCCCCCCACTCCACCCCCCTCCAATCCCCCCCTCTCCTCCACCCCCCCTCCACTCTACTCCCCCCGCCCCTCCACCCCCCCCTCCACTCTACCCCCCCTCCACTCCCCCCCCCTCCACTCCACCCCCCCTCCACTCTACCCCCCCTCCACTCTACCCCCCCTCCACTCTACCCCCCTCCACTCTACCGCCCCCTCCACTCTACACCCCCTCCACTCTACCCCCCCTCCCCTCCACTCTACCCCCCCCTGCACTCTACCCCCCCTCCACTCTACCCCCCCTCCACTCTACCCCCCCCTCCACTCTACCGCCCCCTCCACTCTACCCCCCCTCCACTCTACCCCCCCCTCCCTCCCCCTCCACCCCGCCCTCCACTCTACCCCCCCTCCACTCTACCCCCCCTCCAATCTACTCCCCCTCCACTCTACCCCCCCTCCACTCTACCCCCTCCACTCCCCCCCTCCACCTCCCACCTCCACTCCCCCCCACTCCTCCCCCCCTCCACTCCACCCCCCTCCACTCACCTTTACTCCCCTCCCCTTCACTACCCCCTCCACTCCCCTCCACTCCACCCCCCCTCCACTCCACCCCCCTCCACTTCACCCCCCTCCACTCCACCCCCCTCCACTCCCCTCCCCCTCCCCTCTCCCTCCACTCCCCTCCCCCTCCTCCACCCCCTCTACTCCACCCCCCCTCCACTCCACCCCCCTCCATTCCACCCCCCCCTCCACTCCACCCCCCTCCACTCCCCTCCACTCCACCCCCTCCACTCCCCTCCACTCCACTCCCTCCACTCCACCCCCCTCCACTCCACCACCCCTCCACTCCCCTCCACTCCACCCCCCCTCCACTACCCTCCACTCCACCCCTCCTCCACTCCCCTCCACTAAACCCCCCTCCACTCCTCCCCCCTCCACTCCCCCTCCACACCACCCCCCCTCCACTCCCCTCCACTCCCCTCCCCTCACACCCCCTCCACTCCCCTCCACCCCCCCTCCACTCCACCCCCCTCCACTCCACCCCCCTCCACTCCACCCCCCCTCCATTCCCCTTCACTCAACCCCCCTCCATCCCCCTCCACTCCACCCCCCCTCCACTCCACCCCCCTCCACTCTACCCCCCCTCCACTCCCCTCCACTCCACCCCCCTCCAACCCCTTCCAATCCACCCCCTCCACTCCCCTCCACTCCACCCCCCCTCCACTCCCCTCCCCCTCCACTCCCCTCCCCCTCCCCTCCCCCTGCACTCCACTCCACCCCCTCCAACCCCCCCCTCCAGTCAACCCCCAATCCACCCCCCTCCACTCCACCCCCCTCCACTCCACCCCCCCTCCACCCCCCTCCACCCCCCTCCACTCCCCCTCCACTCCCCCCCTCCACTCCACTCCCCTCCACATCCCTCCACTCCACCCCAACTCCACTCCCCTCCACTCCCCCCACTCCACCCCCCTCCAATCCCCCCCTCTCCTCCACCCCCCCTCCACTCTACTCCCCCGCCCCTCCACCCCCCCCCTCCACTCTACCCCCCCTCCACTCCCCCCCCCCTCCCCTCCACCCCCCCTCCACCCCACCCCCCTCCACTCCACCCCCCCCTCCACTCCAGCCCCCCTCCACTCACCCCCCCTCCACCCCCCTCCACCCCCCTCCACTCCCCCTCCACTCCCCCCCTCCACTCCACTCCCCTCCACATCCCTCCACTCCACCCCAACTCCACTCCCCTCCACTCCCCCCACTCCACCCCCCTCCAATCCCCCCCTCTCCTCCACCCCCCCTCACTCTACTCCCCCGCCCCTCCACCCCCCCCTCCACTCTACCCCCCCTCCACTCTACCCTCCCTCCACCCCCCTCCACTCCACCCCCCCTCCACTCCAGCCCCCCTCCACTCCACCCCCCCTCCACCCCCCTCCACCCCCCTCCACTCCCCCTCCACTCCCCCCCTCCACTCCACTCCCCTCCACATCCCTCCACTCCACCCCAACTCCACTCCCCTCCACTCCCCCCACTCCACCCCCCTCCAATCCCCCCCTCTCCTCCACCCCCCCTCCACTCTACTCCCCCGCCCCTCCACCCCCCCCTCCACTCTACCCCCCCTCCACTCCCCCCCCCCCTCCCCTCCACCCCCCCTCCACTCTACCCCCCCTCCACTCTACCCCCCCTCCACTCTACCCCCCCTCCACTCTACCGCCCCCTCCACTCTACACCCCCTCCACTCTACCCCCCCTCCCCTCCACTCTACCCCCCCTCCACTCTACCCCCCCTCCACTCTACCCCCCCTCCACTCTACCCCCCCCTCCACTCTACCGCCCCCTCCACTCTACCCCCCCTCCACTCTACCCCCCCCTCCCTCCCCTCCACCCCGCCCTCCACTCTACCCCCCCTCCACTCTACCCCCCCTCCAATCTACTCCCCCTCCACTCTACCCCCCCTCCACTCTACCCCCTCCACTCCCCCCCTCCACCTCCCTCCACTCCCCCCCACTCCTCCCCCCCTCCACTCCACCCCCCCTCCACTCACCTTACTCCCCTCCCCCTTCACTACCCCCTCCACTCCCCTCCACTCCACCCCCCCTCCACTCCACCCCCCTCCACTTCACCCCCCTCCACTCCACCCCCCTCCACTCCCCTCCCCCTCCCCTCTCCCTCCACTCCCCTCCCCCTCCCTCCACCCCCTCTACTCCACCCCCCTCCACCCACCACCCCCTCCATTCCACCCCCCCCTCCACTCCACCCCCCCTCCACTCCCCTCCACTCCACCCCCTCCACTCCCTCCACTCCACTCCCCTCCACTCCACCCCCCTCCACTCCACCACCCCTCCACTCCCCTCCACTCCACCCCCCCTCCACTACCTCCACTCCACCCCTCCTCCACTCCCCTCCACTAAACCCCCTCCACTCCTCCCCCCTCCACTCCCCCTCCACACCACCCCCCCCTCCACTCCCCTCCACTCCCCTCCCCTTCACCCCCCTCCACTCCCCTCCACCCCCCCTCCACTCCACCCCCCCTCCACTCCACCCCCCTCCACTCCACCCCCCTCCATTCCCCTTCACTCAACCCCCCTCCATCCCCTCCACTCCACCCCCCCTCCACTCCACCCCCCTCCACTCTACCCCCCCTCCACTCCCCTCCACTCCACCCCCCTCCAACCCTTCCAATCCACCCCCTCCACTCCCCTCCACTCCACCCCCCCTCCACTCCCTCCCCCTCCACTCCCCTCCCCCCTCCCCTCCCCCTGCACTCCCACTCCACCCCCTCCAACCCCCCCCTCCAGTCAACCCCCAATCCACCCCCCTCCACTCCACCCCCCTCCACTACCCTCCACTCCACTACCCTCCACTCCACCCCCCTCCACTCCACCCCCTCCACTCCCCTCCCCTCCACTCCACACCTCCTCCACTCAACCCCCCTCCACTCCTCCCCCCTCCACTCCCCTCCACACCACCCCCCTCCACTCCCCTCCACCCCCCCTCCACACCACCCTCCATCCACTCCCCTCCACTCCCCCTCCCCTTCACCCCCCCTCCACTCCCCTCCACCCCCCTCCACTCCACCCCCCCTCCACTCCACCCCCCGTCCACTCCCCTCCACTCAACCCCCCCCCTCCATCCCCCTCCACTCCACCCCCCCTCCACTCCACCCCCCCTCCACTCCCCTCCACTCAACCCCCCTCCATCCCCCTCCACTCCACCCCACCTCCACTCCACCCCCCTCCACTTCACCCCCTCCACTCCCCAAGCCCTCCCCTCTCCCTCCACTCCCCTCCCCCTCCACTCCCACTCCACCCCCTCCACTCCACCTCCCTCCACTCCACCCCACCCTCCACTCAACCCCCCCTCCACCCCCCTCCACTCCACCCCCCTCCACTCCACCCCCCCTCCACTCCCCTCCACTCAACCCCCCTTTATCCCCCTCCACTCCACCCCCCCTCCACTCCACCCTCCTCCACTTCACCCCCCTCCACTCCCCAAGCCCTCCCCTCTCCCTCCACTCACCTCCCCCTCCACTCCCACTCCACCCCCTCCACTCCACCTCCACTCCACCCCACCCTCCACTCAACCCCCCCTCCACCCCCCTCCACTCCACCCCCCTCCACTCAACCCCCCCTCCATTCCCCTCCACTCCACCCCCTCCACTCCCCCTCCACCCCTCCACTCCACCCCTCCTCCACTCCCCTCCACTCAACCCCCCTCCACTCCTCCCACATCCACTCCCCTCCACACCACCCCCCTCCACTCCCCTCCACCCCCCCTCCACACACCCCCACCTCCACTCCTTCCCCTTCACCCCCCCTCCACACCACCCCCCTCTACTCCCTTCCCCCTTCACCCCCCCTCCACTCCCCTCCACTCCACCCCCCCTCCACTCCCCTCCACTCCACCCCTCCTCCACTCCCCTCCACTCAACCCTCCTCCACTCCTCCCCCTCCACTCCCCTCCACCCCCCTCCACTCCCCTCCCCTTCACCCCCCTCCAATCCCCTCCACTCCTCCCCCCCTCCACTCCACCCCCCTCCATTCCCCTCCACTCAACCCCCCTCCATCCCCCTCCACTCCACCCCCCCTCCACTCCACCCCCCTCCACTCCACCCCCCCCTCCACTCCCTCCACTCAAACCCCCTCCATCTCCCTCCACTCCACCCCCCTCCACTCCACCCTCCTCCACTCCACCCCCCTCCACTCCACCCCCCTCCACTCCACCCCCTCCACTCCCCTCCCCCTCCCCTCTCCCTCCACTCCCCTCCCCCTCCACTCCCACTCCACCCCCCTCCACTCCAACCCCCTCCACTCCACCCCCCCCTCCACTCCACCCCCCCTCCACTCCACCCCCCTCCACTCCACCCCCCTCCACTCTACCCCCCTCCACTCCCCTCCACTTCACCCCCCTCCACTCCAACCCCCCTCCACTCCCCCCTGCACTCCCCTCCACACCACCCCCCTCCACTCCCCTCCACCCCCCTCCACACCACCCCCCCTCCACTCCCCTCCACTCCCCTCGCCTCCACCCTCCCTTCCCCCCCTCCCCCCCTCCCCCCCTCCCCCCCTCCACTCCCCTTCACTCAACCCCACTCCATCCACCTCCACTCCTCCCCCTCCACTCCACCCCCTCCACTCTACCCCCTCCACTCCCCTCCACTCCACCCCCCTCCAACCCCTTCCACTCTACCCCCCCTCCACTTCCTTCCACTCCACCCCCCTCCACTCCCCTCCCCCTCCACTCCCCCTCCACTCCCCTCCACCCCCCCTCCAGTCCACCCCCCCCTCCACCCCCCTCCACTCCAACCCCCCTCCACTCCAACCCCCCTTGACCCACCTCCACCCCACCCCCCTTCCACTCCCCTCCCCCCCACTCCACCCCCCTCCACTCCCCTCCCCCTCCCCTTTGCTCTCCCTCCCCCTCCCCTCCCCTCCCCTCCCCACCCCCTCCCTCTCCCTCCCCCTCCCCCTCCCCTCCCCCTCCCCTCCCCCTCCCCCTCCCCTCCCCCTCCCCCTCCACTCCCCCTCCACTCCCCCTGCACTCCCCTCCTCCTCCACTCCCCCTCCACTCCAATCCACTCCACCCCCCCTCCACTCCATCCCCCCTCCACTCCACCCCCCCTCCACTCCCCTCCACTCCACCCCCCTCCACTCCACCCCCCTCCACTCCACCCCATCCACTTCCCTCCACTCAACACCCCCTCCACTCCCCTCCACACCATCCCCCCTCCACTCCCCTCCACTCCACCCCCCTCCACTCCACTCCACCCCCCTCCACTCCACCCCCCTTCCACTCCACCCCCCCTCCACTCCCCCTCCATTCCCCGCCACTCCACCCCCCTCCACTCCACTCCACCCCCCTCCACTCCCCTCCACCCCCCCTCCACACCACCCTCCCTCCACCCCCCTCCACACCACCCCCCCTCCACTCCCCTCCACCTCCCCTCCACTCCCCTCTCCCCTCCCCCCTCCACTCCACCCCCCTTCACTCCCATTCACTCCACCCCCCCTCCATCCACTCCCCTCCACCCCCCCTCCACACCATCCCCCTCCACTCCCCTCCACTCCACCCCCTCCACTCCACCCCCCTCCACTCTACCCTCCCTCCACTCCACCCCCCCCTCCACTCTACCCCCCCTTCACTCTACCCCCCCTCCCCTCCACCACCCCCTCCACTCTACCCCCCTCCCCTCCACCCCCCCCTCCACTCTACCCCCCCCTCCACTCTACCCCCCTTCACTCTACCCCCCCTCCACTCTACCCCCCCTCCACTCTACCCCCCCCCCTCCACTCTACCCCCCCTCCACTCTACCCCCCCCCCTCCACTCTACCCCCCCCTCCACTCAACCCCCCCCTCCCCTCCACTCTACCCCCCCCTCCACTCTACCCCCCCTCCACTCTACCATCCCCCCCCCTCCACTCTACCCCCCCCTCCACTCTACCCCCCCTCCACTCTACCCCCCTCCACTCTACCCCCCCTCTACTCTATCCCCCCTCCACTCTACCCCCCCCTCCACTCTACCCCCCTCCCTCCCCTCCACCCCCTCCCTCCACTCTACCCCCCCCCTCCACTCTACCCCCCCTCCACTCTACCACCCCTCCACTCTACCACCCCCCCTCCACTCTACCCCCCCCTCCACTCTACCCCCCCTCCACTCTACCCCCCCTCTACTCTATCCCCCCCTCCACTCTACCCCCCCCCTCTTCTCTACCCCCCCTCCCTCCCCTCCCTCCCCTCCACCCCCTCCCTCCACTCTACCCCCCCTCCACTCTACCCCCCCCCCTCAACTCTACCCCCCCCCCTCCACTCCCCCCCACTCCACCCCTCCTCCACTCCAGTGCTAATAACCTCAGATCTCTATCAACAAGCCTTTCAAATGTGGAGACACAAGGTCCCTTAGTATTGTAAGGAATAAAGGTCGATATATGCCAATCTTTTTATGGGTTTATGGGAATCTGTTCACATCTATGGTAGCACTAATATATTCCGCTCTAATATTGTTTTTTACAAAAGGTTTATTGATGATTTGATTTTCATTTGGGATGGTGATGTACATAGCTTTCACACTTTTTTTCACATTATTAATTGTAATGACATCAATCTTCAATTCACATTTCAAACAGACACTAATACAATTAATTATCTTGATGTGGCTATCCATGGTGATCCAACCACTGGTATCCAAACAGATATCTTCACCAAACCTCATGCCAGAAACTCCTATCTACATGCGACCAGCAGTCACCCTAAGTCACTCATTCGTGGTATCCCCAAGGGACAATTTTTGAGGTACAAACGTATTTGTTCCAATCAGGATACCTTTCTGCAACATTCAGAGACATTAAAATCCAAATACCTAACACGGGGATATTCAAAAACAGATGTTGATTTGGCCTTTGAGAATGCAGACTCTACAGATCGAAGTACCTTGATTAAATATAAGACCAAAAAGAATACAGAATCATTTTGTGAAAGTCCTTTATTCATTACCAAGTTTAGTAAGCAAGCATCACAGATCAGACAAATAGTTTCCAAGCATTGGAATGTACTTAAATTAGATCCAGACCTGGGACTCTTCACCAGGTCTGGACCTAAGTTTGCATTCAGAAAGGCCAACACACTTGC
Organism: Ascaphus truei; assembly: GCF_040206685.1. Classification (NCBI taxonomy): domain Eukaryota; kingdom Metazoa; phylum Chordata; class Amphibia; order Anura; family Ascaphidae; genus Ascaphus; species Ascaphus truei. The sequence continues at coordinate 17,128 of NW_027455445.1, forward strand.
TTCATCTATTTCTAAAAGTCTTTTTCAATCTGCACAACAGTCTCGTATTTGCAATATACCTAAAGGTTTCCACAAATGTGGTTTTTGTAAATGTTGCAAATTTGCTCTGCCCACCAAACGAGTGCATACATTGTTCCCTAAAGGTAAACATAGAATCAACATGTTCATTAACTGTCATACCAGTTATGTTATCTATGTGATTGTGTGTGGATGCAATAACAAGTATGTGGGCAGGACAATCAGACCTTTACATATAAGAATATCAGAACATTTGAGATTAATTAATAAAAAGGACTTATTCCATCACGTATCAAAACACTTTTCACAGTGTCCGCTTGGCGGTCTTAAGAATTTTAAATTCTATGGAGTAGAACACATTCCCACCCACACTAGAGGAGGTGATAGGTTAAATTGCCTCAACAAAAGAGAAATGTTATGGATTTTTTCCCTCAACACACTACAACCCCATGGATGAAATATAGAATGGGAGTTAAAACATTTCTTGGAAGAATAAATCTTCATAGTGTTCTCCACCAGCTCCTTTTCCCCCCCCCTCCCCTCCCCTTCCCTTCTCCCCCTTCCCCCTCCTCCCTTGCCCCTCTCTCCCCCTTCCCCCCTCCCTTGCCCCTCTCTCCCCCCCTGTCCCCCCCCCTCCCCCTTTTCCCCTCCCCTTTCCCTCCACACACTCATATCTTTCTCTGTTTCTTTTATTCTTTTGAAATACATCATATTAAACATTGTGCTATATGACAAGCTCACAGATTGTTCGTCATTTTCTTGCTCTTTTTATCTATAGGTATATCGCTATTCAATTAGATTAAAACATAAGACTTAAATACCAGTGTGCATATGATCTTATTCATCTTTGTTTTTAAATGGGAACAGGCTAGCTCTGTTGTGACAAATTGATTGCTTAAGTATATAAGGCAAACTTTGTATTGTATCATACTATATACATCAATGATTTGACATGCTTGTTCCTAATCTCTTTGTTTTTAACCATGCTCCTAAGTGGTGATTATGTGATGCTGGAAACCTGTAGCTCAATGATTGGGCCACACATACAGGTGTATCAGTGATTGCACACACTACTTAAGGAGGTTTGATTTGCTGACAAGATACTCTTTGACAAAGGCACTGTGTGCTGAAACGCGTCAGAGGACTTGTCAGCACGCTGTTTCAATAAAGTCCATTTTTTAGCTAGCACCATCAGCCTCTCGTTCTTCATTGCTGTGCTGCTGCCTGGCTCCCCCCTTCCCCACTGGGTGGATTTCTCTGCTATTGATGTCCGTAGCAGGCACGCCGGGTTGCTGCTGTTCCTGAACCTCCAGACACATTCCCACGCTACGTTCCGTCAGCCTGAAGCGACACCATAGCCGCCGGTCATGTGACCGCCCACTGCGTACACTCAGTTGCAGGAGGGTTGGCGGCAGGAAGATCAACGCGATCATCACAGAAGCCACGGATCTACACGCTGATTCTACAGCTGATTACCGGCACAGGGATCATTTCCAAGAGGGCGACGGATCTAACGAGCGATACGGGACCTCCAGCTGCTGGGAAAGATTATGTGTGCATACTGGGAGCTCTAATGTATAGCCACGTGAAGCGAGTAATCAATATTTATTGACTATGTTATGGAGGTTACATACAGCAGCACCCGTGATTAATCTTCTGAGCACCTGAGGGGTTAAAACACCTTGTTTTGCCCATGTAAACATACTGTATTAATATGGTGCAAAGTGACAAATAAAATAAATCACGTGCAATAAGAAAGGTAAAAAAACCACTCAAACCCTTAGAAGGACTGTTTCATGGTCCAAACGAAAATGGGCAAAGAAGAACCAGGGGAGCGATGATGAACCTTAAAAAGAATAAAGACTACATAGTGCAATATTGTCTAAACAAAACACAATGTGTAGAAAGCTCCCAAGTGAACACTCACAATATACTGGAAATAAATATGCAGTTATCCAACTAAAGTGGATGGTCACAGGCTGGAGCATGTAGGAGGTATCACAATCACAAAAGAGAGAGACACAAAGCCAAGATGCAAATGGTAACAAACGATTTATCCAAAAAAGTTAAATTGGAGGCTTACAAGATCCAAAAGGAATTACAGCATGGAAGGTGAGGTGAAGGTGGTGACTGAGTAGCGATCTTAGAGTCACAGCACAACTTCGCCATCGCTGCAAGCCTCCGTTCTGCGTCTTTGCCGGGGGCCAATACGTCACTTCCGGTGTTTCGGCCGGTTGGATAGTGACATCACGGGATTCCTAGCAATCTCTTTCTCTCTCAATCGTAGGCTGAGGGTCACGCTCTACGCGTTTCGCCATTCTAAGTGACGGCTTTGTGACCTCTGGCCAGGCCCAACTGCAGGTCGCAGCCAGGTCCGGCTCTCCGTCAGCTGTAGGCCTCTTCCTCACTCTGTCCCATGCTGAGCTCCCAAAGTCAACGCGCACCGGAAGCTGAGGCCCAGCTAACGTCTGGCACGCTGACATCAGAGGCCCGTCTCGCGCCACCGGTATTGGAAGCTCTGCGTCGGACATAGGGAAAGGAAGAGGCCGGCAGCTAATGGAGTGCCGGGGCCCAGTATTTGGGCCTGCCCAGAGGTTGGGGCTAACTTGAGCCGCTGCCTGACTGACCCCCCCCCCCCCGTAGCCACTAGACCAGGGACACCTGTCCCCCCGTCGGAGGCCCTACTTGTTGCTCTCATACAGTTTGTAAAGGCAGCTACATTAATGTCCCTAACTGGGGACATTAGTCTGTGTCTCTGTTCTCCCCCTCAGTATTCACAGGACATTCGGTCACGGCCTGACCCCACCGCTTGTCACTTTGCCACTAAAGTGCCTAAACCCCCTACCCTAAATCCGAAGTCTCCCTCCTTACCCTAAAACCCCTTACCTCAAGCCCTTACCCTAAAACAACAATTGGTCGCAGCAAAACTATTCAGATTCACAGTTGAGTGAGGCTACAGACAGCTTCAGCATAATAGGGAACGTACATTTTATTAGAACCAACAACATGGAAATATGAAACATTAAGAACATTTTTCTTTACATAAAACTACAATAAGAATGATACAAATAACCTGCACTTAAGAAGTTATACATTTATTAATACATGCCAGGCTTTAGAGATAGGTCTCTCGTCTGTGTGTGTTCAAATGTGATAACCGACTAAATCCTATCCCACATTCCCCACATACATGCGGTCTCTCCCCTGTGTGTTTCCTCATGTGTGTGTTCAGATGTGATAACCGACAAAATCGCTTCCCACATTCATACGGTGTCTCCCCTGTGTGTGTCATTGCTTTAAAACCGACTAAATTCATTCAGTCTCTCCCCTGTGTGTCCTCATGTGTATGTTCAGGCTGCATGACACACTAAATCCCTTCCCACATTCCCCACATACATATGGTCTCTCCCCTGTGTGTGTCCTCTTGTGTGTGTTCAGGCTGGATAACACACTAAATCCCTTTCCACATTCCCCACATACATACGGTCTCTCCCCTGTGTGTGTCCTCTTGTGTCTGATCAGGCTGGATAAGTCACTAAATCCCTTCCCACATTCCCCACATACATGTGGTCTCTCCCCTGTGTGTTTCCTCTTGTGTATGTTCAGGTGGGATAACCGACTAAATCCCTTCCCACATTCCCCACATACATGTGGTCTCTCCCCTGTGTGTGTCATCATGTGTGTGTTCAGGTTGGATACATCACAAAATCCCTTCCCACATTCCCCACATACATGTGGTCTCTCCCCTGTGTGTGTCATCATGTGTGTGTTCAGGTTGGATACATCACTAAATCCCTTCCCACATTCCCCACATACATGCAGTCTCTCCTTTGTGTGTGTCATCTTGTGTGTGTTCAGGTTGGATACATCACTAAATCCCTTCCCACATTCCCTACATACATGTGGTCTCTCCCCTGTGTGTGTCCTTTTGTGTATGTTCAGGTTGGATAACCGACTAAATCCCTTTCCACATTCCCCACATACATGCGGTCTCTCCCCTGTGTGTGTCCTCATGTGTGTGTTCAGGCTGGATGACACACTAAATCCCTTCCCACATTCCCCACATATATGCGGTCTCTCCCCTGTGTGTGTCCTCATGTGTGTGTTCAGGCTGGATAACTGACTAAATCCCTTTCCACATTCCCCACATACATGCGGTCTTTCCCCTGTGTGTGTCCTCTTGTGGGAGTCCAGATGCGATAACTGACTAAATCCCTTCCCACATTCCCCACATACATGCGGTCTCTCCCCTGTGTGTGTCCTCTTGTGTGTTTCCAGGATGGATAAATCACTAAATCTCTTCCCACATTCCCCACATCCATGCGGTCTCTCCACTGTGTGTGTCCTCTTGTGTGTGTTCAGGTTGGATAACCGACTAAATCCTTTCCCACATTCCGCACATACATGTGGTCTCTCTCCTGTGTGTGTCCTCTTATGTCCCCGCAAGCTGGATAAGTCACTAAATCCCTTCCCACAATCCCCACATACATGCGGTCTCTCCCCTGTGTGTGACATCTTGTGTATGTTCAGGCTGGATAACCGACTAAATCCCTTCCCACATTCCTCACATACATGTGATCTCTCCCCTGTGTGCTTACTCTTGTGTGTGTTCAGACGTGATAACCGACTAAATCCCTTCCCACATTCCCCACATATATGCGGTTTCTCCACTGTGTGTGTCCTCATGTGTGTGTTCAGGCTGGATGACACACTAAATCCCTTACCACATTCCCCACATACATGCGGTCTCTCCCCTGTGTGTGTCCTCATGTGTGTGTTCAGGCTGGATGACACACTAAATCCCTTCCCACATACCCCACATATATGAGGTCTCTCCCTTGTGTGTGTCCTCTTGTGTATGTTCAAGCTGGATAACCGACTAAATCTCTTCCCACATTCCCCACATACATGCGGTCTCTCCCCTGTGTGTGTCCTCTTGTGTGTGTTCAGATGTGATAACTGACTAAATCCTTTCCCACATTCCCCACATATATGCGGTCTCTCCCCTGTGTGTGTCCTCTTGTGTGTCCGCAGGCTAGATAAGTCACTAAATCCCTTCCCACATTCTCCACATACATGCGGTCTCTCCCCTGTGTGTGTCCTCTTGTGTGTGTTCAGATGTGATAACCGACCAAATCCCGTCCCACATTCCACACATACATGCGGTCTCTCCCCTGTGTGTGTCCTCTTGTGTGTTTTCAGATGTGATAACTGACTAAATCCTTTCCCACATTCCTCACATACATGCGGTCTCTCCTGTGTGTGCGTCCTCTTGTGTTTCCTCAGGTTGAATAAAACACTAAATCCCTTCCCACATTCCCCACATACATGCGGTCTCTCCCCTCTGTGTGTCCTCATGTGTGTGTCCAGGCTGGATAAGTCACTAAATCCCTCCCCACAAACATGCAGTCTCCCCCCAGTCTGTGTCTTCTTCTGTAGGTTCTGGTCTGATAACCAAGTCAGACTCTTCCCACTTTCTCCAAGATCTTTTCCTGTGGCAGCTGCTATTAAATATTTTTTGGAATGAGAAGCAGTTACATTGTTTAATATTTGCCTTGACTGGTTGAAAGATGCATTTTCTGCCATATTTATTGGAATGTTGCAAGATTGTTCTGTCCTCTTCTTTTCCATATACTCATTTGGGTGTTTGAACTTCAGATGTTTGAGGAGGTAATCCTGACTGCTAAAAGCAACCTTGCAGTGCTGACATGGGTGGATTATTGGAGCTTGTCTTTGTACTAGACGAGATAAAAAAAAGTCACTGTTACACACACTTTCTTGCAAAAGGTCATGAAGGAGAGGTAAGTTGGCATATCACAAAAAGTTCAGGATGAAAGTAAACTGTTGATGTACATTGTAAAAATGAAGGGTTTAGCACATGTGCAGCATTAGGGCCGGGAGAGCAGATGTAGTGGATCATACATTTAAAAAGTGGATCATAATATTTAACAATTTAAAAGGAAATCTCACAAGCTGCAAAACACCAATTAAAGTGTCAGAAATATTTTCAAATCCTTAGATAGTTTCAGTTGTGAAGGTATAATTAAAAACGGTTTGTACAATGAATAGAATACGTGCCTCATTAGAAGCTTACATTTCAGTCACCGGGTTTTCCCGTTACCGCATCATGTGCCAGGGCTCTAATAGTTATAGGATGACCCAACTTTCTGCTAAATCAGAAACCAAATGCCAAATTATTGTATTTGACATCCCAGATGTTATTCAGACTTAATTAAACTATACCAATATCATCCAGTGAATTCCAGAACTGTGTTAATTTTGTAACACAATTGTTTAAAGGTTTTTTTTCTTTTTTAAGGGAACAAGGAGTCTGTACTTGTGTTACTGATGCTCCCCCATACAAACATTTGCATTTTATTAAACAAATATATACACATACATACAAACACACAATGGTGATGGGGACAATGCAAACACAAAAACGATGCACAATCATGGAATGTGATTCCAAAAAAAGGAATGCGATTCCCTCCTTTAAGGTGATATCCCAGCACCCAAAAAGGGCATTCACCACATGGTACATCCACCAACTCCCTTCATTACCTTAGCGGTTAGCCACTGAGGTAATGAAGGGGGGTTATTAATGTATTTTAATATTGTTGATGTATTTATTTATTACTGGGTTACCATTTATTGCCAATGTGGATAACTGCCCCCCCCCCCCCCCATTAAAAGGGTCTAGTTATCCACAGTGATAATCAATGGTTTTATGTGTAAAATGTATTTTGAATGTTCTTTGTTTTGTTTTAAACTTGTATATATTTTTTGTTGTTTAAAACCACATTTGTCCAACAGGGATATTGGGCATTAGTCTAGAAGGGGGGCCGAGGTAGGGTACGTGGGTGATGGCGGTAGTGGCCCTGGGGAGGGTGGATAGGTTTCCGGTGAGGGGTCGAGGTGGTGGTGAGAGGGGTTAACCCATTAATTACCTTAGCAACTAGAATGGCTGTGCTTTACTGGCCACTAACGGGTCAACAGGGTTAGATAATGGTTTCTTTTAATAAAATATTAACCCCTTTGGTGCCTGTGGTATACCTGGGTAAACACAGGCATGAAACGGGTTAATGTTATTTTGATCATAGGTTTCTGTAATAATAGACATTACAGAAGCCTATGATAGAAATATTAACCCAATGCGGTATGTAACACATTATTAAGGGTCACGTTAATTCCCATATCGTGAGATTGGCCCAAAAATAGCACCCAGTAAATTATTACCACAATCTTGATATATACCACCTTAAAATTGCGGTTATAACACTATCATTATTTCCCCGGGAGCGATATTAGCGCCACTTTAACAGAATTTGATATCTCTGAGCCGAAGTGTTTAGTTTATGCCTGCAGGACAAACCAAGAACTAACCATGCTTTACTAGCCACTAAGGTGGCAAAGAGGGGTAGGTAGTGTAGTGTTTATATTATCCTCTTTGTTGTCAGCTAGTAATGCAAACCGATGACTAGTTGACTCATGGACTACTAAGGGGTTAATATGTACTGTAATGTATTTTAATAACTATTTTATCATCTATTCCATGTTGGTTTAGCTCAGGGGTAAGCAAACTTTTTATGCCGAGCCCCCCTTTTCATCCATGAAATTTCTCGCCCCCCCCCCCTCCTCTGCCTGATGTAATCAAAATAACATGACGTTAGGGCACGTGAGCTGGTTCAGCCAATAAGGGCGAATCAGCTTTGTGACACGTCCGCCACACGTCTACAATCTCCTGCAGCCAAGTTCACAAATCGCTTTGGCTGCAGGCGTGCGCGCAGGCAGTATACTAGTATTGGATCACGATCTGTTTATTTTATTGTTTGCTGGCATCTGGTAATATTTTTTTTCTGGTGCACAAAGGCAAACCATTTGAGGGAGCATTCATCCACCTCTTTGCTACCTCCCTTCCCTCCCCCCCTTCCCCTACCTTTTTTCATTCTCCCACTGCTTACCCCAGTGTCATCCACTCCTACCTGTTTTATTTTTATTTATTAAATCCCCGTTTTAAATGTTGCCAAGGGAACCCCATAACCAAACTCAAGGGGGGAACTGATGAATCTCCCCTGCTGATCAATACTCCCAAGTGACCCCCATGACCCAAAGAATAACCCTCAGCCCCCCAAAAATCATCCTCCTCCCAAGTCCCTCAATTCTGCCATCTCTGCCTGACCCTCATTCCTCCGTTTAGCCGGTGGGTGGGTGGGGGGGGGGGGGGAGGGATAGACAATCATGAGTCGGGGACCTGCTCCGGCGACTCCAGGTGCTGGAAGGCCCTGCTACCAGTGGGTTTGTAGCTCATTGGTCTGAAAAGGGAACCACCTCCTCCCGTGCCAGAGCACACACACACACACTCTCTTTTGCCATTGTCTCTCTCTCACCTTCCCCCCCAAGTGTCTCTGTCTCACCTTCCCCCAGTGTCTTCCTCTCTCACCTTCCCCCAGTGTCTTCCTCTCTCACCTTCCCCCAGTGTCTTCCTCTCTCACCTTCCCCCAGTGTCTTCCTCTCTCACCTTCCCCCTGTGTCTTCCTCTCTCACCTTCCCCCAGTGTCTTCCTCTCTCACCTTCCCCCAGTGTCTCTCTCTCTCACCTTCCCCCAGTGTCTCTCTCTCACCTCCCCCCAGTGTCTCTGTCTCTCTCTCTCACCTTCCCCCCCAAGTGTCTCTGTCTCACCTTCCCCCAGTGTCGTCCTCTCTCACCTTCCCCCAGTGTCTTCCTCTCTCACCTTCCCCCAGTGTCTTCCTCTCTCACCTTCCCCCAGTGTCTTCCTCTCTCACCTTCCCCCAGTGTCTTCCTCTTTCACCTTCCCCCAGTGTCTTCCTCTCTCACCTTCCCCCAGTGTCTCTCTCTCACCTCCCCCCAGTGTCTCTGTCTCTCTCTCTCACTTTCCCCCTGTGTCACACTCTCTCTCATCTTCCCCCAGTGTCTCTCTCTCACCTTCCCCCAGTGTCTCTCTCCCTCTCTCCCACCTTCCCCCAGTCTCTCTCTCACCTTCCCCCAGTGTCTCTCTCTCACCTTTCCACAGTGTCTCTCTCTCTCACTTTCCCCAGTGTCTCTCTATCTCTCACCTTCCCCCAGTGTCTCTCTCTCTCCCACCTTCCCCCAGTGTCTCTCTCACCTTCCTCCAGTGTCTCTCTCTCTCACCTTCCCCCAGTGTCTCTCTCTCACCTTCCCCCAGTGTCTCTCTCTCACCTCCCCCCAGTGTCTCTCTCTCACCTCCCCCCAGTGTCACACTCTCTCTCATCTTCCCCCAGTGTGTCTCTCTCTCTCACCTTCCCCCAGTCTCTCTCTCACCTCCCCCCAGTGTCTCTCTCTCTCCCACCTTCCCCCAGTCTCTCTCTCTCACCTTCCCCAGTGTCTCTCTCACCTTCCCACAGTGTCTCTCTCTCACCTTCCCACAGTGTCTCTCTCTCACCTTCCCACAGTGTCTCTCTCTCACCTTCCCACAGTGTCTCTCTCTCACCTTCCCACAGTGTCTCTCTCTCACCTTCCCACAGTGTCTCTCTCTCTCTCACCTTCCCCCAGTGTCTCTCTCTCTCCCACCTTCCCCCAGTGTCTCTCTCACCGTCCTCCAGTGTCTCTCTCTCTCACCTTCCCCCAGTGTCTCTCTCTCACACCTTCCCCCAGTGTCTCTCTCTCACACCTTCCCCCAGTGTCCCTCTCTCTCTCACCTTCCCCCAGTGTCACACACTCATCTTCCCAGTGTCTCTCTCTCTCATCTTCCCAGTGTCTCTCTCTCACCTTCCCCCAGTGTCTCTCTCCCCCTCCATCCAATGTCTCCCACTTCTCCATGTCTCTCTCTCCCCATCCATCCAATGTCTCCCACTCTCCATGTCTCCTCCCCCTCCCCCCAATGTCTCCCACCTCTCCATGTCTCTCCCACCTCTCCCCCTTTCCCCAATATGTCTCCCACCTCTCCATGTCTCTTTCTCTCCCCCTCCCCCAAATATGTCTCCCACCTTTCCATGTCTCTCCCCCTCCCCCCAATGTCTCCCACCTCTCCATGTCTCTCCCACCTTCCCCCAGTGTCTCTCTCACCTTCCCCCAGTGTCTCTCTCTCTCACCTTCACCCAGTGTCTCTCTCTCTCACCTTCCCCCAGTGTCTCTCTCTCTCTCACCTTCCCCCAGTGTCTCTCTCTCTCACTTTCCCCCAGTCTCTCTCTCACCTTCCCCCGGTGTCTCTCTCTCTCACCTTCCCCCAGTGTCTCTCCCTCTCTCACCTTCCCCCAGTGTCTCTCCCTCTCTCACCTTCCCCCAGTGTCTCTCCCTCTCTCACCTTCCCCCAGTGTCTCTCCCTCTCTCACCTTCCCCCAGTGTCTCTCCCTCTTTCACCTTCCCCCAGTGTCTCTCCCTCTCACCTTCCCCCAGTGTCTCTCTCTCCCTCACCTTCCCCCAGTGTCTCTCCCTCACCTTCCCCCAGCGTGTCTCTCCCTCACCTTCCCCCAGCGTGTCTCTCCCTCACCTTCCCCCAGTGTCTCTCCCTCACCTTCCCCCAGCGTGTCTCTCCCTGACCTTCCCCCAGGGTGTCTCTCTCTCACCTTCCCCCAGTGTGTCTCTCTCTCTCACCTTCCCCCAGTGTGTCTCTCTCTCTCACCTTCCCCCAGTGTGTCTCTCTCTCTCACCTTCCCCCAGTGTGTCTCTCTCTCTCACCTTCCCCCAGTGTGTCTCTCTCTCTCACCTTCCCCCAGTGTGTCTCTCTCTCTCACCTTCCCCCAGTGTCTCTCCCTCACCTTCCCCCAGTGTCTCTCCCTCACCTTCCCCCAGTGTCTCTCCCTCACCTTCCCCCAGTGTCTCTCCCTCACCTTCCCCCAGTGTCTCTCCCTCACCTTCCCCCAGTGTCTCTCCCTCTCTCACCTTCCCCCAGTGTCTCTCCCTCTCTCACCTTCCCCCAGTGTCTCTCCCTCTTTCACCTTCCCCCAGTGTCTCTCCCTCTCACCTTCCCCCAGTGTCTCTCTCTCCCTCACCTTCCCCCAGTGTCTCTCCCTCACCTTCCCCCAGCGTGTCTCTCCCTCACCTTCCCCCAGCGTGTCTCTCCCTCACCTTCCCCCAGGGTGTCTCTCTCTCACCTTCCCCCAGTGTGTCTCTCTCTCTCACCTTCCCCCAGTGTGTCTCTCTCTCTCACCTTCCCCCAGTGTGTCTCTCTCTCTCACCTTCCCCCAGTGTGTCTCTCTCTCTCACCTTCCCCCAGTGTGTCTCTCTCTCTCACCTTCCCCCAGTGTGTCTCTCTCTCTCACCTTCCCCCAGTGTGTCTCTCTCTCTCACCTTCCCCCAGTGTGTCTCTCTCTCTCACCTTCCCCCAGTGTGTCTCTCTCTCTCACCTTCCCCCAGTGTGTCTCTCTCTCTCACCTTCCCCCAGTGTGTCTCTCTCTCTCACCTTCCCCCAGTGTCTCTCCCTCACCTTCCCCCAGTGTCTCTCCCTCACCTTCCCCCAGTGTCTCTCCCTCACCTTCCCCCAGTGTCTCTCCCTCACCTTCCCCCAGTGTCTCTCCCTCACCTTCCCCCAGTGTCTCTCCCTCACCTTCCCCCAGTGTCTCTCCCTCACCTTCCCCCAGTGTCTCTCCCTCACCTTCCCCCAGTGTCTCTCCCTCACCTTCCCCCAGTGTCTCTCCCTCACCTTCCCCCAGTGTCTCTCCCTCACCTTCCCCCAGTGTCTCTCCCTCACCTTCCCCCAGTGTCTCTCTCACCTTCCCCCAGTGTCTCTCCCTCACCTTCCCCCAGTGTCTCTCCCTCACCTTCCCCCAGTGTCTCTCCCTCACCTTCCCCCAGTGTCTCTCCCTCACCTTCCCCCAGTGTCTCTCCCTCACCTTCCCCAGTGTCTCTCCCTCACCTTCCCCCAGTGTCTCTCCCTCACCTTCCCCCAGTGTCTCTCCCTCAGCTTCCCCCAGTGTCTCTCTCTCAGCTTCCCCCAGTGACTCTCTCTCACCTTCCCCCAGTGTCTCTCTCACCTTCCCCCAGTGTCTCTCTCACCTTCCCCCAGTGTCTCTCTCACCTTCCCCCAGTGTCTCTCTCACCTTCCCCCAGTGTCTCTCTCACCTTCCCCCAGTGTCTCTCTCACCTTCCCCCAGTGTCTCTCTCACCTTCCCCCAGTGTCTCTCTCACCTTCCCCCAGTGTCTCTCTCACCTTCCCCCAGAGTCTCTCTCTCTGTCTCTCACCTTCCCGCAGTGTCTTCCTCTCTCACCTTCCCGCAGTGTCTCTCTCTCACACCTTCCCCCAGTGTCCCTCTCTCTCTCACCTTCCCACAGTGTCTCTCTCTCTCACTTTCCCCAGTGTCTCTCTCTCTCTCACCTTCCCCCAGTGTCTCTCTCTCTCCCACCTTCCCCCAGTGTCTCTCCCACCTTCCCCCAGTGTCTCTCTCACCTTCCCCCAGTGTCTCTCTCACCTTCCCCCAGTGTCTCTCTCACCTTCCCCCAGTGTCTCTCTCACCTTCCCCCAGTGTCTCTCTCACCTTCCCCCAGTGTCCCTCTCACCTTCCCCCATTGTCTCTCTCACCTTCCCCCAGTGTCTCTCTCACCTTCCCCCAGTCTCTCTCTCTGTCTCTCACCTTCCCGCAGTGTCTTCCTCTCTCACCTTCCCGCAGTGTCTTCCTCTCTTACCTTCCCCCAGTGTCTCTCTCTCACACCTTACCCCAGTGTCTCTCTCACACCTTCCCCCAGTGTCTCTCTCTCACACCTTCCCCCAGTGTCCCTCTCTCTCTCACCTTCCCCCAGTGTCACACACTCATCTTCCCCCAGTGTCTCTCTCTCACACCTTCCCCCAGTGTCCCTCTCTCTCACACCTTCCCCCAGTGTCTCTCTCTCTCTCATCTTCCCAGTGTCTCTCTCTCTCACCTTCCCCCAGTGTCTCTCTCTCACCTCCCCCAGTCTCTCTCTCTCTCACACCTAGCCCCAGTGTCTCTCTCACCTTCCCCCAGTGTCTCTCTCCCCATCCATCTAATGTCTCCCACTCTCCATGTCTCCTCCCCCTCCCCCCAATGTCTCCCACCTCTCCATGTCTCTCCCCCTTTCCCCAATATGTCTCCCACCTCTCCATGTCTCTTTCTCTCCCCCTCCCCCAAATATGTCTCCCACCTTTCCATGTCTCTCCCCCTCCCCCCAATGTCTCCCACCTCTCCATGTCTCTCCCACCTTCCCCCAGTGTCTCTCTCACCTTCCCCCAGTGTCTCTTTCTCTCACCTTCACCCAGTGTCTCTCTCTCTCACCTTCCCCCAGTGTCTCTCTCTCTCACTTTCCCCCAGTCTCTCTCTCACCTTCCCCCGGTGTCTCTCTCTCTCACCTTCCCCCAGTGTCTCTCTCTCTCACCTTCCCCCAGTGTCTCTCTCTCTCACCTTCCCCCAGTGTCTCTCCCTCTCTCACCTTCCCCCAGTGTCTCTCCCTCTCTCACCTTCCCCCAGCGTGTCTCTCCCTCACCTTCCCCCAGCGTGTCTCTCTCTCTCACCTTCCCCCAGGGTGTCTCTCTCTCTCACCTTCCCCCAGTGTGTCTCTCTCTCACCTTCCCCCAGTGTGTCTCTCTCTCACCTTCCCCCAGTGTGTCTCTCTCTCTCACCTTCCCCCAGTGTGTCTCTCTCTCTCACCTTCCCCCAGTGTGTCTCTCTCTCTCACCTTCCCCAGTGTCTCTCCCTCACCTTCCCCCAGTGTCTCTCCCTCACCTTCTCCCAGTGTCTCTCCCTCACCTTCTCCCAGTGTCTCTCCCTCACCTTCCCCCAGTGTCTCTCCCTCACCTTCCCCCAGTGTCTCTCCCTCACCTTCCCCCAGTGTCTCTCCCTCACCTTCCCCCAGTGTCTCTCCCTCACCTTCCCCCAGTGTCTCTCCCTCACCTTCCCCCAGTGTCTCTCCCTCACCTTCCCCCAGTGTCTCTCCCTCACCTTCCCCCAGTGTCTCTCCCTCACCTTCCCCCAGTGTCTCTCCCTCACCTTCCCCCAGTGTCTCTCCCTCACCTTCCCCCAGTGTCTCTCCCTCACCTTCCCCCAGTGTCTCTCCCTCACCTTCCCCAGTGTCTCTCCCTCACCTTCCCCCAGTGTCTCTCCCTCACCTTCCCCCAGTGTCTCTCCCTCACCTTCCCCCAGTGTCTCTCCCTCACCTTCCCCCAGTGTCTCTCTCTCACCTTCCCCCAGTCTCTCTCTCACCTTCCCCCAGTGTCTCTCTCTCACCTTCCCCCAGTGTCTCTCTCTCACCTTCCCCCAGTGTCTCTCTCTCAGCTTCCCCCAGTGTCTCTCTCACCTTCCCCAGTGTCTCTCACCTTCCCCCAGTGTCTCTCTCACCTTCCCCCAGTGTCTCTCTCACCTTCCCCCAGTGTCTCTCTCACCTTCCCCCAGTGTCTCTCTCACCTTCCCCCAGTGTCTCTCTCACCTTCCCCCAGTGTCTCTCTCACCTTCCCCCAGTGTCTCTCTCACCTTCCCCCAGTGTCTCTCTCACCTTCCCCCAGTGTCTCTCTCACCTTCCCCCAGTGTCTCTCTCACCTTCCCCCAGTGTCTCTCTCACCTTCCCCCAGTGTCTCTCTCACCTTCCCCCAGTGTCTCTCTCACCTTCCCCCAGTGTCTCTCTCACCTTCCCCCAGAGTCTCTCTCTCTGTCTCTCACCTTCCCGCAGTGTCTTCCTCTCTCACCTTCCCGCAGTGTCTTCCTCTCTCACCTTCCCCCAGTGTCTCTCTCACACCTTCCCCCAGTGTCTCTCTCTCACACCTTCCCCCAGTGTCTCTCTCTCACACCTTCCCCCAGTGTCCCTCTCTCTCTCACCTTCCCACAGTGTCTCTCTCTCACTTTCCCCAGTGTCTCTCTCTCTCACCTTCCCCCAGTGTCTCTCTCTCTCCCACCTTCCCCCAGTGTCTCTCTCACCTTCCCCCAGTGTCTCTCTCACCTTCCCCCAGTGTCTCTCTCACCTTCCCCCAGTGTCTCTCTCACCTTCCCCCAGTGTCTCTCTCACCTTCCCCCAGTGTCTCTCTCACCTTCCCCCAGTGTCTCTCTCACCTTCCCCCAGTGTCTCTCTCACCTTCCCCAGTGTCTCTCTCACCTTCCCCCAGTGTCTCTCTCACCTTCCCCAGTGTCTCTCTCACCTTCCCCCAGTGTCTCTCTCACCTTCCCCAGTGTCTCTCTCACCTTCCCCCAGAGTCTCTCTCTCTGTCTCTCACCTTCCCGCAGTGTCTTCCTCTCTCACCTTCCCGCAGTGTCTTCCTCTCTCACCTTCCCCCAGTGTCTCTCTCACACCTTCCCCCAGTGTCTCTCTCTCACACCTTCCCCCAGTGTCTCTCTCTCACACCTTCCCCCAGTGTCCCTCTCTCTCTCACCTTCCCACAGTGTCTCTCTCTCACTTTCCCCAGTGTCTCTCTCTCTCACCTTCCCCCAGTGTCTCTCTCTCTCCCACCTTCCCCCAGTGTCTCTCTCACCTTCCCCCAGTGTCTCTCTCACCTTCCCCCAGTGTCTCTCTCACCTTCCCCCAGTGTCTCTCTCACCTTCCCCAGTGTCTCTCTCACCTTCCCCAGTGTCTCTCTCACCTTCCCCCAGAGTCTCTCTCTCTGTCTCTCACCTTCCCGCAGTGTCTTCCTCTCTCACCTTCCCGCAGTGTCTTCCTCTCTTACCTTCCCCCAGTGTCTCTCTCTCACACCTTCCCCCAGTGTCTCTCTCTCACACCTTCCCCCAGTGTCTCTCTCTCACACCTTCCCCCAGTGTCCCTCTCTCTCTCACCTTCCCCCAGTGTCACACACTCATCTTCCCCCAGTGTCTCTCTCTCACACCTTCCCCCAGTGTCCCTCTCTCTCTCACCTTCCCCCAGTGTCTCTCTCTCTCTCTCATCTTCCCAGTGTCTCTCTCTCTCACCTTCCCCAGTGTCTCTCTCTCACCTCCCCCAGTCTCTCTCTCTCACACCTAGCCCCAGTGTCTCTCTCACCTTCCCCAGTGTCTCTCTCCCCATCCATCCATGTCTCCCTCTCCTCCTCCCCCCAACATGTCTCTCCCCCTCCCCCCAATGTCTCCCACCTCTCCATGTCTCTCCCACCTCTCCCCCTTTCCCCAATATGTCTCCCACCTCTCCATGTCTCTTTCTCTCCCCCTCCACCAAATATGTCTCCCACCTTTCCATGTCTCTCCCCCTCCCCCAATGTCTCCCACCTCTCCATGTCTCTCCCACCTCTCCATGTCTCTCCCACCTCTCCATGTCTCCCACTCCCCCTCTCTCCAATGTCCCCCACCTCTCCATATCTTTCTCTCCCTCTCCCCCAATATGTCTCCCACCTCCATGTCTTTCTTGCCACACATACACACACACACACACCCTACACTCACACACCCACCTTTCACACTCACACACCCACCTTTCACACTCACCCACTCTTCACACTCACACACACCCACCCTTCACACACACACCCTACACACACACACCCTACACACACACACCCTACACACACACACACACACACACACACACACACACACACACACACACACACACACACACACACACACACACACACACACACACACACACACACACACACGTCTCTTTCTCTCCCCCTCCCCCCAATATGTCCCCCACCTCCATGTCTTTCTTTGTCACACACACACACTTCACACACACCCACCTTTCACACTCACACACACCCACCCTTCACACTCACACACACCCACCCTTCACACACCCACCCTTCACACTCACACACACCCACCCTTCACACACACACACACCCACCCTTCACACACACACACACACACCCACCCTTCACACACACACACACACACCCCACACACACACACACACACACACACACACACACACACACACACACACACACACACACACACCCTTCACACCCCCTCCCACACACACACCCCCTCCCACACACACACACGTCTCTTTCTCTCCCCCTCCCTCCAATATGTCTCCCACCTCTCCATGTCTCTCCCCCTCCCCCCAATGTCT
Organism: Ascaphus truei; assembly: GCF_040206685.1. Lineage (NCBI taxonomy): Eukaryota > Metazoa > Chordata > Amphibia > Anura > Ascaphidae > Ascaphus > Ascaphus truei. The sequence goes on from NW_027455445.1 coordinate 34,066, forward strand.
CCCACCTCTCCATGTCTCTCCCTCTCCCCCCAATGTCTCCCACCTCTCCATGTCTCTCACTCCCCCTCCCCCCAATGTCTCCCACCTCTCCATGTCTCTCCCCCTCCCCCAATATGTCTCCCACCTCTCCATGTCTCTTTCTCTCCCCCTCCCCCAATATGTCTCCCACCTTCATGTCTTTCATTGTCTCACACCCCCTTCACACACACACACACACACACACACACACACACACACACACACACACACACCCTTCACACTCACACACACCCACCCTTCACACTCTCACACCCACCCACCCGTCACACTCACACACACCCACCTTTCACACTCACCCACACCCACCCTTCACACACACCCACCCTTCACACACACACACCCTTCACACCCACCCACCCTTCACACACCCACCCACCCTTCACACACCACCCACCCTTCACACACCCACCCACCCTTCACACACACACACCCACACACAATGTCTCTTTCTCTCCCCCTCCCCCCAATATGTCTCCCACCTCTCCATGTCTCTCCCCCTCCCCCCAATGTCTCCCACCTCTCCATGTCTCTCCTCCTCCCCAATATGTCTCCCACCTCTCCATGTCTCTTTCTCTCCCCCTCCCCCAATGTCTCCCACCTCCCTGTCTTTCTTTGTTTCACACCCCCTTCACACACACACACACACACACACACACACACACACACACACACACACACACACACACACACACACACACACACACACTCACACCCTTCACACCCCCCCCCACCCTTCACACACACACACCCACCCTACACCCACCCCCACACCCACACACACACACACACACACACACCCACCCACCCACCCTTCACACACACCCACCCACCCTTCACACACACCCTTCACAAACACACCCACCCACCCATCACACACACACACAATCGCAGTTTGATGTTTCCGGCCGTTTGACTCAAGTCAGGTTTAGTGATATTAAGTTCTAGTTGACCCATAATGGTGTATCAATTTTTGCAATTTAACTTCAGTAATAAGACAATAAAGATGTAAAAACCACATAACACACATATTCCTGATTACCTTGTGCTGGCGTGTTACTTTTCCACAGCGTATCCCACTTCATACCAAGCTCTTTCCCATATTCATCTCCATACCAGACCAGGAGGTCTGTGCAGGTTCTGTAGTAGATTTCCCTGTGGTACTGCAACGCCACAAGGTTCTGTTCTTCCTCGTTTCTCACACAATTTACAAACCTAAAATTTGGACAGTAAGTGAGGTCTCAAAGTAATGTCTATTTTATAAAGGAAGAGCTGAAAAAGATACAAGTTGTTAATAATGTGACGTCTTTTCTTTCTTCTTGCAAGGAATTGGAAAGTGAAGGAGAGAAGGAACCCAATATAGCACTCAGGTTCACACTCTGGTGGTAAGTGAATGATTTAAAAACATAATCTTTATTAAACAGCTATTATAAAATATTGGTCGAACGACGTACTAAGGGTGGGTTGATCCTAAATAAAGAACACCATATTGGCTCTGGATCAAAATAAATAGTGTGTGCCAGATGATTTTAATAAACCACTGGTACTGAGTTCGCACAGTATTCCTGATGCGGACCTGTGTGGTAGGTGATTATTCCAGGTGTGTCCGGGTAAGTACTGAGATTGCAGGTCACAGAGATGTAATATATAAGGTACTTAATGGTAAGCGTGACCTAACTGATAGACATAAAAAACAAATACACTATGTATATCAGTGGTAGTATAGTGCAATCAGCTAAGCTCCTCAATGGAGAAGTGTGTGTGCTCCTGTCAGTGTCAGAATGACCTAAGGTAAACCCTCTGCGTGCTATACTCCAGGGGTGTGTGGACCTATATTAACCAGCGTGGTTAGAGTCAGAGGTAGGTATCCTGACTAAGGTCATAAGGGTCAGTATCCCAATCTGGGAGACGCTGATGATGGGGGGCAGGCTGGTGACTCACAATAAACAGAGTGATTATTATTGAAGCTGAAGGAACCTCACAGATGGTATGCAGCACCCCAACACTGCAGGGCAGCTGCAGTGTGCTGAAGGTACGCTCCCTCAGTACTGTTATACCGGAACACTATCCCTATAAACACCTTTAGGAGGCTAAGAGTGACCGTCGGGGCACTTTTGTCCTGTATAAAAACGCACTCGCAGACTACCGCATTAGCTCGCGGTCTCTGAGAATCATGAGGAGGCAGTCCTGATCTGCGCGTGCACGTGTATACTGAGTGCCGACGCGCGCGTTTCACGAAGGGCTTTTTCAAGGCGAGTAGTTAGTATCCTAACTACTAGTTAGTTCCGGTATAACAGTACTGAGGGAACGTACCTTCAGCACACTGCAGCTGCCCTGCAGTGTTGGGGTGCTGCATACCATCTGTGAGGTTCCTTCAGCTTCAATAATAATCACTCTGTTTATTGTGAGTCACCAGCCTGCCCCCCATCATCAGCGTCTCCCAGATTGGGATACTGACCCTTATGACCTTAGTCAGGATACCTACCTCTGACTCTAACCACGCTGGTTAATATAGGTCCACACACCCCTGGAGTATAGCACGCAGAGGGTTTACCTTAGGTCATTCTGACACTGACAGGAGCACACACACTTCTCCATTGAGGAGCTTAGCTGATTGCACTATACTACCACTGATATACATAGTGTATTTGTTTTTTATGTCTATCAGTTAGGTCACGCTTACCATTAAGTACCTTATATATTATATCTCTGTGACCTGCAATCTCAGTACTTACCCGGACACACCTGGAATAATCACCTACCACACAGGTCCGCATCAGGAATACTGTGCGAACTCAGTACCAGTGGTTTATTAAAATCATCTGGCACACACTATTTATTTTGATCCAGAGCCA
>NW_027455446.1:0-36952 GCF_040206685.1 Ascaphus truei
TGGACTGGTCATGCACAGCTGCATCTAAAGACTTAGTAAACAATTATTTGGAAGTCTGACAGGGAGGAGGAGTCAGACTTCCAAATAATTGTTTACTAAGTCTTTAGATGCAGCTGTGCATGACCAGTCCATTAAGGCTTTTTCCTCATATTAGAGAGTCTACATACAGAAGGTCATTATTGCTCAGAGGGAAGAACGTAACATTTCTGAATACTTCACATCTGGAGTGGTCACCAGTCCTTCCAAGACATTGACCCCAAAACACATCTGCAACATTCATTAAGATCCTGCTTTGAACCCAATCATATTGGTCTGGCATGCATTAAAGCATCATTCGCACAAATCTGATTCCACCACCTCAGAGGACTTTGAGTACGATTGGATTCCGGACCAACAATCCTCACTACCAAGATCTTTGGACTTCATTTTTCTGCAGGTTTATATACCAGATAGTGCGCCAAGGACTATTTCTGTTTTCTTTCATTGTTTGTTTTATTTTTGTTTTTAAGCTATTGTTGTACTTACCTTGTGGATAGGTTTGTGGTTTTTCAATCCTTAGGCAGCCGTCTTCTCAGTTTGTTATATTAGTCTGTAGAATTCACTAGTTTATTGTTGTATCTTTGTAAGGGAATTCCAACATTTAGAGCACTTATCCATCATTATCGTGTATTGTTAAGTTAGGCTAATAGGTTAAGCGCTTAGTATATGTTTAGTTTAATTTTTTCTATCATAACATTTTTTATAGCGGATAAAAGATCCATAGAATCTCTCAGAAAAGAAGGCAGATTTTTTTACCAGTGGCTGTAAAAAACCATCAATGTAGCGTGATAACCCATCTCCCAAAGATCCAATACTGGCCACAATGGGCCGCCCAGGAGGGCGGACCAGTGACTTATGGATCTTTGGGAGATGGTGGAAGATGGGCACAATAGGTGAGGCATTGTAGAGAAACTCATATTCCTTTGTGTTAAGTACAAATAGGGCCTTTCCTTCTTCAAGAATCTCTTTCAAAAGGTGTAAAAACTCACATGTGGGATCATGTCAATTTTGTATAAGATTCAACATCCTCAAGTAATCTAAGTGCCTCTGCCTGATAATCTGAAGAAGAGAGCAAGACAATGGCCCCTCCCTTATCAGCCTTTTTGATTGTAATAGACCTATCTTCCCTGAGGGCAATCATCTCCTGGAAGTCAATATCTGACAGATTCGTTTTATTTAAAGAGGGAACCCCCCGGGGTACAATACCCCTAGCCAATAACCTGAGATCCCTCTCAACCAGCTTCTCAAAGGTCTTAATATTATGATTGTTAAAAATATGAGGGCAAAAGGTTGATTTCTTCTTAAGACCTAAGTGTAATTGCCCAAAGAAGCTGAATGAGGAAGGGATCTCAGGCTCCAAATCCTGATTTTGTTCATCATAAAGATCTCTAAGATCTGATAAAGCACATTGTTCACGAAATGAATGCAAATCCAAATTCTCCATTGAAACATCAATACCATCAACATTCTCAGCTAGACCTGTATCAGTGGAATATAGTGGAACCTCTGTTGTCCCTTTTCTATTAAAATATTTTTTAAGAGACAATTTGCGAATTAATTTTTGGAGATCAATGATGGTATTGAATAAATTAAAATCTTGGTATGGGGCAAAATTTAAACCTCTATTTAGAACCGCAATCTGGTCATCTGTAAGAGTCTTATGTGAAATGTTGATAACATTATCCACAACTTCTCCTATGCATATTTCTTTCTTTTGCTCGATCCCCCGGATCCCCCTCCCCCCTCCTCTTCTTTGATGATCTCCTTGTCCTCTTTCGTTTTTTGACTCCTTTTGAAACAAGGAGTATGAAGGTTTATCTTCTTTCCGAGAGGGCATCATAACAGATTTTTGTGAAGAGTCGGTTTCAGGGGAGGTAGATCTAACTCGCCAATTATCATCATCATCACAAAAGGAAACGCCTAGTGAACGACTCTCATAGTCAGAACCATCTGACTCAAAACTGGAAGCGTTTCCATGGCGTTTTAGGATGGATTTATTCGGGTTCTTGGAGTCACCTTGTTTTTTATTATTCTGATATTTAGAACCAGATTTTGGTTGTGGCTTTTGTGCGTTTGTAGTGTAGCGTTGCCATATATAAACTTGCTGCTTCTCATAGTCTATCTTGTCCCTATCAAACTTTTGTTGTTTCTTAATCATTAGAGACTTTTCCATAGCACCCACGTTGCTTAAAAGTGTTTGGTCATATTTAATAAAATTCTCCATTTTTCTGCAACCTTTCAATTTATCCTGTAGGACTTTCACATTGGCTCTCACTTTCTTTTTTTTAATTTAGCTTATACTTAATGATCAATTTGATTAGCTTAAATGAGCAATGATCTAATATGGCTTTCCAGTCATTCTCAAAATCTTTATTAATAAAGCCAAAGGACGGTACCTTTTTCAAGCGTAAGCCTCACGGAATCCTTTTAACTCTAGCATAGTTCTCAAGAGTGGTAATGTCCCACCAATACCTAATGTCCTGTGATAACAGTTTTTCCAATGTAAGGAAGTGGGTAATTAAGTCAGCAGGCTCTTCACAGATGAAATTAGCACCTTCATCAAAAACTGACTCTGCCCTCCTCTGACGGTGAGTGTCTCCACAGTTAAAGGCATAGGTATCAGAAACCCCTTCCTCATCCTCCACTTCTACATAATCTTCATAATAAAAAACACACAGGATAGGAATAGCACGAATACTCACTCCAGAGAAATAAAAAAAAATGTTCCACAGAAAGAAAAAATGTGAATAAATAGATGCCACAAAAAATAAATAAATAAATGGTTAGAAAAAAAAATAACGATAGCACTCCAGTTCTCAAATCACCAATTAAGTGATTCCATACATATTCACGGGGTATAAGCCTCTTCTTATAATGTCAATAATGAAAGTCTTAATTCCAGGCTGAGCAGCCGTGGCCAAACCAGCAATATGCGAAGCAGAGGAAAAGACCTCCCAGCCCAATGTTACAATCCTGGTAGATAGCGTGTATCACGCGCATGCTGTATTAACTCCCAGCAAAATGAATCCTTAGAGGGACCAAGGGCCCATCGTGTCCAGTGTTTTCCCGTTCAATGTGATCAAGGATTCATCACAGCTACAGTGCTTATTCCTACATGGTTGGTCTCCGATGTGCTGGGGGTTAATACAGCCTGCGCGTGATACACGCTGTCTACCAGGCTTGTAGCGTCGGGCTGGGAGGTCTTTTCCTCTGCTTCGCTTATGACTGTACGTAGTGGTAAATACAAGCCTGTCCTCCTTCTTATTTTTGGTAGCACTTACCTCTTTATCCAGTGCCCGGTCTAACACAGCAGGAGGATATCCCCTAGCCAGGAATCTACTACGTAGTTCTCCAATAGCTGGTTCAATATTATCCTTCCTGCTCGTGATTTTGCAGACCCGGACTTTCTGTGAAAAAGGTAATGCATCAATAAGAGAAGGAGGATGATGGTTATCTGCCCTTAAAATGGCATTTCTGTATGTATCCTTTCTAAAAAGATCAGTATGTAACTCCCCATTAGTCTGTGTAATGAGGACATCTAAAAAAGAGAGTTGCTGTGTACCACATCATCTGAAAAACACGGTGGAGGCAGTGATGGCATGGGCATGCATGGTTTACAATGGCACTGGGTCACTAGTGGTTTTTGATGATGTGAACGAAGACAGAAGCAGCCGGATGAATTCTGAAGTGTATAGGGATATATTGTCTGCTCAGATTCAGCCAAATTCAGTGAAGTTGATTGGACGGCGCTTCACTTTACAGATGGACAATGACCCAAAACATACTGCGAAAGAAACCCAGGATGTTTTTAAGGCAAAGAAGTGAAATATTCTGCAATGGCCGAGTCAATCACCTGATCTCAACCCGATCGAGCATGCATTTCACTTGCTGAAGACAAAACTTAATGCAGAAAGACTCACGAACAAACAACAACTGAAGACAGCTGCAGTAAAGGCCTGGCAAAGCATCACAAAGGAGGAAACCCAGCGTTTGGTGATGTCCATGCGTTCCAGACTTCAGTCATTGCCTGCAAAGGATTCTCGACAAAGTATTAAAAATTAACATTTTATTTATGATTGTGTTAATTTGTCCAATTACATTTGAGCCCCTGAAATAAGGGGACTGTGTATGAAAATGGTTGCAATTCCTAAACGTTTCATACGATATTTTTGTTCAACCCCTTGAATTAAAGCTGAAAGTCTACACTTCTATTGCATCTCAGTTGTTTCATTTCAAATCCATTGTGGTGGCGTACAGAGCCAAAATTATGAAAATTCTGTCAGTGTCCAATTATTTCCGGACCTAACTGTGTGTGTGTGTGTGTGTGTGTGTGTGTGTGTGTGTGTGTGTGTGTGTGTGTGTGTGTGTATATATATATATATATATATATTTTTTAATGATAGGGATGTAAAGTAGGTTTGTAAATGAAAAAAAAAAATATGAAACCCTTAATACAGCTGAATCCCGTTATAACGCGGTGCTCTTGGTCCACATAATGAGCACGTTATAACCAGGATCGCGAAATGGTCGGCGCAATCAGGAAGAACGGTTCTGCGAGGACTTACCCGGCATCTGCAGCTCTCTCCACTTCATCAGGCTCCGAGGTGCTTACATACGCTCTCCCAAGCTTTCAATTTGACTGACTTTTGAGCGCAGGAGGGTCACATGACCCTTCTCTGATCAATGACAGCCCAACAGTGAATACATTTTATATAATACACATGCGGGAATTGAACCCTGATCACCCATGGACTGCACTGTGCAGTAGATGTTACGTTTGTTTATAGAGTCAGATTCATCACACCAATACTGTGGTGTAGCAGCTAGAGAATTGCACCAGCATATGAAAGATCATGGGTTCAATTCCCGCATGGTGTAGGGGTGTGTGTATATATGTGTATCAGCGTGTGTCTGTTAGCAATAATGCATTGAATATTATATAAAAATAAAACCTTGGAGATGTTTTTAAATCGGGAGCCACGCTCAGACAGCATTAAAAGCGGATTCGCGCTATAGCAGATTGCGCTATAACGGGGTTGAGCTGTACTAATATTTTGACCACAGGGTAAACGGGTTGGAGTAAGCCATGCTTCTTATCTGTACCAACATTAAATACCCAAGGGTTTAAAGATTGGTACATGTCTGGAGTGTTTATATCTAGCTAGCACCAACACTGTCCTGGGTTTCCATTACTCAATGCAATATAAAAAAATGTTTTGTTTTTTTTTCAACTTTAAATTTTTATTGGAAAGTACAAATACAGCCAATGTTCCACAGCCCATTATTACATTTCCAGTTTTGTTAAACACATGTAATGACGCCTCGAAGACACATCCACTTAACACTTTACAAACAAGACCAGACGAACTTGACAAGGGGACAGGGAAAGAGGTTAGGGGTGGGAGGGAGGTGGTAGGTTGCCAGGCTCTGGTGCAGTTTTTTAGATATCTCTTGTTCAACCTTTTAGGCAATAGCTAAGGGTTTTAACTGGGACAGGTTCTTCTGAGGTTTCTTTCTTTTATTTGTTTTTCCCTATTCTATGACTACATGAAGGTCTGCTAACTGTGCGTCGCTGAGTCGTGTTGTCTAATCTGCCCTTAAAGGAGAACGCACCTAGTTTAATTAGTGCAAGATTGAGGTGGCGTCCACTCCTGGGATGTCTACCTGGGTCAACCATGGATCCCAGACCTTTAGAACATTTGTGCCGGAGTCATTAACTAAACTCGTTAATTGTTCCATCCGGCAGACATGCCAAATTCTGTTTTTGATCTTAGGGATAATTGGTATCTCCTGCTGTTTCCATAATGCTGCGATCTCACATCTTGTGGCTGTAGCAAAATGCGCGATTAATTTATGCGACGCATTTGACAGACCCTGGATCCGCATGCCCAATAGGAACAGCCACGGGTCCAGGGGGATCTCCAAATCGAGAATCCGCTGAATCCAATCTCTGATTTGTTCCCAAATAGGGGCCCCCTTAGTGCAAGACCACAACATATGTCGGAGGTCAGCTGCTTCCCCACACTGTTTAGGGCAGAGAGGGGAGTAGCCTTTTACAAATTTCGCTAAGCGCGTCGGAGTGTAATACCACCTCATAAGGACTTTATATGCGTTCTCCTTTAATGTGGTGCAGATTGAGCTTTTCGCCGCCGCCTGTATAATTCTGTCCCATTCGTCGTCCTCTAAAGTCTCTCCTAGGTCTGATTCCCAGTGTCTCATGTAACTCAGTCTATTGTCAATGGGCGACTTCTGGCAGATCACTTCCCTGTACATTCTAGATGTGAGTCCCCTTGTGTCCGTATCTCTGGAACACAGCTGCTCAAAATTTGTTCGCGCCGGTCGAATTGGCGTTTTATTGTAGAAATCTCTGATCTGGAGGTACCTAAAAAATTTGTTTGGGATATTCTTAGAGGATTTTATTTGGTCAAATGTTTGTATGGTCGTTATGCCCTCCAGATCTTTTAGACGGGAGAAGCCCTTCTGAGTCCATATCAAGAAATTTTTGCTATTCAGGTCCGGAGCGAAGTCTGGGTTGCCCACTATTGGTGTCATTAATGATGTTTTGGTAGTCAAATTACATTTGAATTTCGTGGCCTCCCAAACTTATAATGAATTGACCATGGTCTGCAGCGGATTGTTCATCTTGCGTACCCCTTCTCTGGGTAGCCAGATTAAATTTCGGATTTCAATTGGTGCACAGCATCTCTTCTCCAACTCAACCCATCTCCGTAGGCTTGGGTCTGTGTGCCATTGGAAAATCTGCCCTAATTGGGCTGCTTTATAGTAGGCCTGCAAGCAAGGCACCGCTCACCCTCCGCAGGATGAATGGGACGTTTTAATATTCCTTTAGCAATTCTTGGGTTTTTCCCGTTCCAAATAAATTTTATAATTTTTGACTGGAGGGAGAGGATGTCCGCCTGCACCAAAGGGATAGGGAGACTCTGGAAAAGATATAGCATCTTTGGGAGGAGATTCATTTTCACGCTATGTATCCTCCCAATCCATGAGATGCTCCCCTTCATCCAGGTTCGGAGATCCTCCCCCAGCGTCTTTATGATCTTGGGGAAATTTGCTTTATATAAAGTTTTGTACTCCCTTGTGAGATAAACCCCTAAATATTTGATAGCGGAGGGTTGCCATTTGAACTGAAAATTGAGGTCAATCAGTTTTTCAACTTCTTTTGGTAGATTAATATTGAGGGCTTCTGATTTAGACTGATTGATCTTAAATCCCGAAATTTGGTTAAATTTGCCCAGTATGTTGAATACATTTGGGAGAGATGTGAGAGATTTGGCTATTGTGAGAATGACATCGTCCGCATATAGAGCGGCTTTGTGCATTTGGTCTCCCACAGGGATACCAGAGATATCTGGGTTATTTCTGATGTGTGCCGCCAAAGGCTCTATACATAAGGCGAACAGTAGTGGCGACAGCGGGCATCCTTGACGTGTTCCGCTTTTGATTTCAAACTGTTCTGAGGGGAAACCTTGATATCTCACTCTTGCTGTTGGGTTTTTATACAACGCCAGGATGGCCTGCAGGAGGCGTCCCTCAAAGCCAAATGCTCTCAGTGTTTCCGATAGGTAGGGCCAATCTATTCTATCGAAGGCTTTTTCAGCGTCCAGACTTAACACCATGGAGTGAATTTTTTCTTTTTGGGCCAGATCAATTAGGTCAATAATTCTCCTGGTGTTATCTGCCGCTTGTCTACCTCCGATAAACCCTACTTGATCCGTGTGAATTAACCCGGGAAGAACACTACCCACCCTGTTGGCTATAAGTTTAGAGTATATTTTGAGGTCCAAGTTAATCAGTGAAATGGGCCGGTAGCTCTTACAGTCTGCCGGGTCCTTTCCGGGTTTATGGATCACCGATATTGAGGCTTGGAGCATTTGTGCTGGGAATGAGGCCCCTGCTAAGATTTCATTGAATAACTTTAACATGTGGGGGGCTAGAATTTTTAAATATTTATTGTAATATAAGTTCGAAAAGCCATCTGGCCCTGGGGCTTTAGCCGGTTTTAGTGCTTTGATGACCCCAGAGAGTTCCTCCATCGTGAAGTCCGACTGGAGTGCCTCCCTTTCGCATCTCTTCAAAATGGGTAAATGTGCCTCTATTAAGAAGGTCCGTAAATCCTCCTTTGTTTTCGGATTATGGGTTACCTTATCTCCATTGTATAATATTTCGTAATACTTTTTGAATTCCCCTGCTATGTTCGCTGGGATGGAGGTAAGGTCCCCATCTTGGTTTCGAATTGCGTGAATGTGATAGTTTGGAAGCTTGTTTTTTTAGCTTATTGGCAAGTAGTGTGTCAGGCTTGTTAGCTTTTTCATAAAATTTCCGCTTGGACCAGGTCAATTCCTTCTCGGCCTGGGCGGAGAGGAGGAGGTTAAGACTAGTTTTAGTGGCTAGTATTTGAGTTAACGTGTGGGCATTCTTATTTTTTTGTGGAGGGAGGAAAGCTCTGCTAGCTGTTCCTCTAGCTTCAAAATTTTTCCCTCCCGTTCTCTTTTCCGTTTAGCGGCCAGATTCATAATGACCCCCCTGAGGGTAGCCTTATGGGCCTCCCACAGTCTGGAGTGCGTAGCCACACTCCCCTCATTCTCCTCGAAGTATTGTGTGAGCTTTTCCCCAATTTCCACCTGTAGGGCTGGGATTTTCAGCAAGATTTCGTTTAGTTTCCAGTTCGCTCTAGGTCTGTCTAGTGGGATTAGTGTGCACCGCAGCTCTATAGATGCATGGTCTGACCATGAAATATCATGGATCTCGGTGCGAGAGACCCCAGGGACCATTCTGTTGGATACAAGGAAGTAATCTATCCTGCTATATGTGTCATGTGGGTGTGAGTAGAAGGTGTATTCTCTCAGTCTCTGGTGTTGTTCCCTCCAGATGTCGAGTAGTTGGCAGTCACGTAACCCTTTTTTAATTGTTAGTATGTCAGATCTGTGTGTAATATTAGTGGATGAACATCTGTCAAGGTCCTCCCGTAGTGCCCTGTTCAAGTCTCCAGCGACAATGATATTACCTCTGGCCACTTTGTTGAGTTTCCCAAAGAAGGTAGAGAAAAAAACGGGGGCCGTCTCATTAGGGGCATATATTGTTGCTAGAGTAATTGGGAACCCTTGGATTGCACCTCTTACTATGAGGAATCTGCCCTCTTTATCTTTGAAAGTCCTATCGGGTACGAACGGTATTCTTTTATGAATTAGTATGGCCACCCCTTTTTTTTTGACTTTCGCGGAAGACAAAAAGTGTGTCGGGTAGTCCTTATCCAGGAATTTGGGGTAGTTGTCTTGAGAGAAGTGTGTTTCTTGCAGAAACAGAATTTCTGCCCCTTTACGCTTATAATCTCGGAAGGCGATTCTGCGTTTAACCGGGCTGTTAAACCCCTTAATGTTATGTGATACTAGCCTGAGTTCCTTACTCATTTAAAAGTATGAGATGACTTTGCTGCCGATATCTGTTCTTGATTGATACACCTGGACCACAATCCCGACCTCCTCTTCTTCTCGAACTGCAATACCTCACTTCACCACCTACAGCAATACACAAGGGGGAGCACACAAGAGGGTACACCTGGGGGGACACAACAAACACTAGACAAGACAAAAGACAGTAGAATTCTCGTCGTCTCGGCGACGTCGCCTCCTTGACGAGATCACCGCCTTTGGGAAGCTGGACTCCTCTCCAACCGCCCGGAGGAAACGTGGGATGAAGTTCACTCACCCACCGCGTCCAGTCCCAAAGGACTTCACTAGGGCCCAGGAGATCCACCCTCCTCCCCCCTAGTGCGTGGCCCATGCGGATTTTTGAAGCAGGTCACTCCCCCCCACTCCTGCCTCGCTCTTCCTGAGCTTGAATGAATAAAACCTAACATATACTATGCATAACCAGAGTCTGTCCCGGCTTTGTTCACCCCTGTAGTGTATCAGGCTAATCCCTCGGTGTCATGGCCTCAGCAACCTGTGTTTCTTTGCTTCTCCTCCAGTTCTCGTCCCCCTACTTGAGGTCTGGTCCCCGGCCACGGTGAAGCTGTCACCAAATAAAGAAACTCACCCCCGAGTGAAAGAGCGGTGATCCCCGACACCCCAACTACAGATGTCCAGTGATCAAGCAACCTGCGCTGAAACTGAATCCCTGGTGAGAAAATTTGCGGCCTACCTTTCTGATGATGGCGGCCCCCGACACAAGATGGCGAAGCAGCTCTAGAAGGCGGGAATCCACAGTGAACCGCAGGAGCAGGAAGAGAGCGGTGAGCGGGAAACAGGAGCAGGCGCACGCACCTCCGCACTGGTGAGAGACGTCTTCCAAAATGGCCGCCCCCCGGATACGCATCACAGCTGTGCCCCGGAAGGAGCGGCGCCATCTTGGAGGTGGCACGGAACCAGCTCCCACCGGCGCGACCAGATGACGTCACCAGCAAGACCAAGGACAGCCGTAAGCCCATCAAGGCGTCCAGAATGCGCCGGATGACCCGCGCAGGCCTGGATTAGTCACCTCACCGGCCCGACGCGGGCTTTTTGAATTTTGCGTCTGGGAAGAATAGAAAGACATACGGGAAGGGAATTAGTATAGCGCCGTAGCGGCAGAACCATTAAGCGAGTAAGGGCAGGGTGAGTGATAGAGAGGGAGTTAGTAAGAGGATAAAAGCAAGTAGATGAGAGGAAATAAGCCGAAGTGGAGACATTTAAGGAGACAATACTATAAGAAGGAGTAAGGAAGTAGACTTGAATTTAAAGTGGGGTAGGGATGCAGCAAGTAGTAAGGAAGTGGTAGAGGGGAGAGCAAGGAGGAGAGGAAGTAGGGAGCTAGAAAGAAAGAAGAATAAATGTGGAGAAGTGAGGAAATCAGAAAGCTATAGAAATGTGCAAGTTAGATAGTGGGAGTGGTGACTGGAAGTGGAGTGAAGGGGGACGTGAAGTAGGACTTGGTAGGTTAGGTATCAAAGGAGGTAGAGAAGTGTTAGTAGGTTGGTGAAGACAGGTTGAGTGGGAAAGGAGAAGGGAAGTAAGGAGCAGGGCGACACAAGGTTAAGATAGACAGATGAGATCGCTGGGGAAGGTTGAAATCAAAAAAATGTTTTAAAGCACTTTACTACATTTGTGAAGTAAGGCTTTAACCGAACATGAAAATCAGTATTCTGAAGGAGCAAGTCACTCGCTTTTTATAAAAATTTTTTTTTTAAAAACAGGATTGAAGCAGAGGGTCTCCCCAAGCTGAACCGCATTCATTTCAACTCTGGGACCCCCCCATTTCCCATAATACTTCCCTCCAAAGGGGGTGCCAGGCTATACGATAAAGGGGGTAACCAGGCTATACAATAAAGGTTACCACTGGAACGGTGGGCCCCTGGCAGCTACCTGGCACCATAAGCCAGGGGCCCGGCATTATAACATGTGAACGTTAAAGTGTCCCCTGCCTTTCCACTTTTCATAGAAAAATGGAAAAAATGTGTGGTGCTCTGAAAAAAAGCCTCAAAATATGTAGTACAAAAATTGTAACGTTCAATAAATGTATATAATGATTCCTGAAATGAAAACCCCCTGGATAATGGATAAGGGATAGCCAATCCATAGGACACAGAACAATCATGTATTAATCACTGCTCCATTGTAATCTGACTAGTGGGCTAGGGCCCCCACGAGCACTGTAGTAAGGGGCCACACAATAAAGTGTCCCAGCATATAATGTCAGAATGGAGAATGTGCTTGTGATAAAATAACTCACAGTTAGAGTTGGTAATGTCCTTTTGGCTGTCCAGGTTTCTTCTTTCACAGTAGGGGGTGTGCTTCCGTTTTTTCTGGATGACTTGACACGAAGCAAAAGGAAAAAGCAGGCACGAATACTCGGGAAAGTAAAAAAAGGTTGAATGAAATCCAGGAGAGCGTGTGCCCATAAAAAAAGACTATTTTAATGGAAACCACAAAAAAAATACAGCTACATTACGGGGTACACAGACCCCCACCAACGCAATTCGAGCCGCGTTGGTGGGGGTTTGTGTACCCCGTAATGTAGCTGTATATTTTTTGTGGTTTCCATTAAAATAGTCTTTATGGGCACACGCTCTCCTGGATTTCATTCAACCTTTTTTTACTTTCCGGAGTATTAGTGCCTGCTTTTTCCTTTTGCTTCGTTTCCACTTTTCATGTTCCCTGAGCCTAAGACTCATGAAACGTTCTATATGTAAGTTTTAGGTGAGATATTTGGGTAGAAATGCAATCATGTTGTTTGCAGGAGTTTGGGGGGGCAAAGATATCAGTAGTCTCCTAATTCTCCCTGGCGTGCAGGCATGATTTGCCAGTACGTGGGTTGAATTACACCAGGGCTGCCCAGTGACTCCTGATTTTCAAGCCCAGATATCCCAGTCCTATTTCCCTTACAGCTATGAGTCTGCCCAAGTTATCCTATGTATTAAAGTATGTTTTATTTCATTTGTGTGTAGCGGTCATGTAAAATGGCTACAGTCATCTCTCCTGCTGACAGTAAGGCCTGGTAAGTTGTGGGCATGCCAGCAGTAATTATGGAGGTTTGCCCTCACACCCTGGTGGGGTGCCCTGTGTATGGATGGGAGTGGTCACATGCTCTGATTCCATGGTTAGTGATGTCAGAGGTGTGTCAGCTTCCAGAGTGTACATAAGGCACAGCACTGTGTCTAATAGTTAGTTCTATCTGAGTCCTGAGTTCTGTAGGAGTTCTGAATAGTCTGCGAGAGTTATGTTATAGTAGCTGAACAGGAAGACTGTGTCCAGGGACCTGGCACAGGGTAAAGACATCCCGGCTGGGATAGGGAATCCCTATTAAAGGAGAATTACACCTTTCAAAGGGAAGCACTGAGGGACAATGAGTGGCTAGAGAAACTACTGCGAGGGGCAGTTAGCCCACCTCAACCAATAAAGATGCTCTTAATCACAAACCCTCTCGTGTACATGTGTGGAGTGAATGTACAGAGAGGAGCACCACAGAGGAGTTCCTCGTCAGGACCATCCCCAAGTGACCGAAGGGACCCTGATGAGGTGGAGGCGCTGCACTGGAACTAGGTAGGACTCCGCACACTACCTCAGCTGCCTGTCTGGACGGGTCCTCCCCACACACCATCATGCGGGAGACTCAGGAGTCCTGTTGCCAACAGGTGCACCACCAGACACTATCACACTGTAATGGGGACCGGTTAGACCACAGGGGCCAATGTGAGATTGGGTGGGTCAGGCCGGGCCAGAAATACCGTTACATTTGGAGACGAGCTGCTGAGATCAGATCTGTCAACAGGACAGGCTCTAGCTAGGCACATTGGGAAACAGGGAGAGCGTCTGCTGCCACTCTGTGCTGCGTAGGGACGGACCTAGGGGTGGTCAGGGGCTGACAGGGTATTGTCAGTTCGCAGGGACGACCTAGGGGCCTGAAAGGAGTGAGGGGTCTGGAGCCGGGCTATAGCTGACCGAGTCACTTTGAGGTAGTGCTAGTTGGTAGGACGCCAGAAGGGATAGCCTGTTAACGTGGTCAGGAATCCTGGAGAGGGTCTGCGCTAGGCTGACCAAGAGAGGTAGACGCCCCAAGTACTGCATGGCAGAGCCAGAGTACTCTAGCCCATTCCAGACACTTACCATAGGGAGCACAGACTGGGAGGAAGGAGTTACAGCAGACACTGAGAGAGTGAGCCTAGCCTGAGGTAGTGCAACATGAGTCCAGCCTAGATCAGGTACACATGTGGTGGTGCATCTGAGCAATCTTTATTGTACTGGTGTGGTGGCTGCCCCGCAGAGCGGAGCCCCATGTATGATAATTGGTACGAGAGCGTGACAATCCAAGGAATGGAGGATCCGCGTGGTGCGGAGAGCCCAAAATGGCGACCAGAGGCTGATGGGGAAGGCACCCGTGGCGTGCGCCCCACTGAAGAGCAAACTGTCGCTGAGCTGTCTTTAACTAATCTGCTCTGGAGTGGAGCGAAGGCCGTGGCTGCCCCGTTTTTGTCCTGTCTGGGACACCGAGGGGCCACCCTTGAAGAGTGTGAGGACATTGTGATAACTGGGGGGGAACCCAGCGAGAAGATCAAACAAACTGACATTTCGGGCTTAAAAGCCACCCAAAATGGCGGTTCCCGCTTGCTAGGGAGACCGCATGGGCCAGTCGCAGAGAAAATGGCTGATACAGAACTTGCAAAAAGCTGGCCGAGAATGGCGCGAACAGCAGAGCCCCGCCCTGATGGGGGGTATGGCGCGAAAGCTACGGCTGCGCCTTCATGGACAGTGACTCACTCGGCCCCTGTGCTGAGTCAACCGCTTAGTCTATGGGACCCTCCCCTGATTTCCACCAGGGGGAGTGACTTTCAATTATGGCCTGTGGGAATGCACCCACTGGGCCCAGGGACTGATATCCAGACGGCGCCACTACAAGAAGTAGTTCCGGCCGCGGAGGTAACGTGCAAAAAGGAGGGATATTTTGCACGAAAAGCAGCTGCCAGGAGAAGGCGGGAACTAGCCGCGGCCCAAGAATCCCACTCTGATGAGGAAATTGGCGCGAAAACGCAGACCGCGCCCACCAGGACTGAGAAAGGCGCGGCCTTAATTAAGGGGCATGCTATTCCCCTGTGGGATCCGCCCATAATTGCAACCCCTGGGGGCGGGTTCCAGCTATGCCAGCGGAAGGAGGAGCCGAAGCACGAAGTGGCTGGCCCAGAAGCTTCTACCGGTCAGTTGCGAGGAACCACTGACCTGGAGAGACCCATACTGAAAGTGGTCCCTACCAAAAGAATGGCCTGCTCCTCCACTGTGGGAACTATGGTATCCACCCAGCCCTACTCGGTACCCGGCGGGGTACTGGTAGTCAGGGTGGCTAACACCGAGACGGTGGTCGGGCTCTGCCTACAATGCGGGCTGCCCGGAGGCATTGTTAACACGGCGGCACGCTGCCCACAATGCGGGACACTATACTTATGGCCAATGCCGACGTTCATTCCGATCCAATCTGCTGACCCCCCGGGGGATACGGCTAGGCGCTCCGCCGAGTCCCCTGGTGCACTGTGGATCAATCGTGCAAGTCCCGGAGAAAGGGGACTGGAGTCGATTAAATCGGCTGGGTCAGCAGCAACCGAGACGGTCGGGTCACTCCCCGACCGCACTGAGAAAAGACTATCGCCCCGATCGGTGACCCCTAAGTCGGGGAAGGCAGAATACTCGGATGAGGATCTCCGCGAGCTAGCGGAGGTGAAATCGAGGCCCAGGACAGAACCGGGGAGGACGACACCCCGTAGTGTGAGTAGCAGCCTGGAAAGCAGGGCGTCCCCCGCAGATCGGCGAGCCGAGAGACGGAGTCCCTCCGCCTCAGGACATGGTGGCGACGGCCGAGAGACGCCTACACCCCTGCGGAATGGTAAGAGAAAGCCACTCACTTACCTTGCTCCGGTAGACGGTGTAGCGGAAACAAGGCCGTGCCAGGCCCAAGACGCACGTGCGGAGGAGATACCACTTCCGGTGGAGACGACGGCGGAGCTTCCGGATGTCGTCATCGAGGAAGAGATCCCGCATGGGGGTCCCACCCAAGATGGCGGCACTTCCGGTTCCGGTGAGGACATCATTTCCGGTGGCGACGGCGGAACAGACGGGAAAGATGCAGCAACGCTTCGGCGATCGGGTGAATGTCCCCGATCACCTCAAGGGCCCAAGAGCTGGATGGGAGACCCGCAGACGGATGAGGGTGAGCTATCCTCCTTGGAGCAGTCCATGGACAGCCGGGAACGGGTCGTAGTCCCGTGGCGTATCCCATCTTGCCCCTACGCCCAACCCCACGCCCTAGGTAAAACCCCTGCCCCCATCACATGTTCCCCGGGGTCCCCGCCTAGTCTGGAACTTGTGGACATACCTTTGGGGGGGGAGGAGAGACGGACTGGGGAACGACAGCGCAGTTGCGCTACAGAGGGCATTTCTCGGGGAGGGGGAGAATTAGGAAAGGCCACGGTAGGCCGGTGGTTGCCCCCTGTGACCAATAAAACAGAGGACAAGGCCCTGGGATCATCACGGTGGTCCGTACCACGGTCAGCACGGACATCGGGGGTATTCTCATGGGGGGATGCGGAAGAGAGTGACTCAGGGGAATCACATAGGTTCAAGGAACACCGTTGGTGGGCCCCCCTCTTTGAAGGTTATGCGGCCTGGATGGATCGTACGCGATTCCTTATTAGAAGGGAGGATGTAGTTGACTTTTGGTGGGCCAAGGGAGAATTCACCCCTGAACAGCGAGACAGAGAGCTGCAGGAACGGTGGTATAAGATTGAGCACAGGGAGATAGAGCCCATGGGTCCCGATACACTGTCAGACCCTGTGGATCCTGACGAACCCCTGTCATGGGTGCTACCTGGGAGGGCAGGTAGGGCTGACCTAATTAGGATCAGTAGAGCGGAACGGGCAATAATGGCTCGATACAAGTCTTCCCACGGGTTGGAGTACCCTTATGTCCCTGAACCCCTCATGGAGGAGATAGAAGAGAACAGGGAAAGGTGGCTTAGGGAAACCATCGAGATGTACCTAGTCAATAAGGGGAGTGACGTTACTGGAAGGAGGGCAGAGGACAGAATAGATCACCTGATGCGAGTGTGGAGTATAGGGAGGAATATACACAAACACAGGGTGACCTATAGGCCCGAGAGGGGACTGCCTAGGCACTATCATGTCACGGTCCTGGACATGGGTGGTAGAGAGGTTAAGAAACCTGACCCGAGCCACTATTATTAGGGGGTACTAAGGCATTTTGCGGGCTCGTGGCTGCTGGTCGGGGCGGGCTTGGCGAGATGTCACTGTGGTCATTTTTTTTTGTATAATGGACAATCTGTGAGGTTAACAATTATGTGTTATGTGTTACAGTGCTTCTTGGAAGAAGGCATTTAAATTTAGGTCCCAGCGAGGGCGATGGGATTCACCAGGGGGAGAATGTAGCGTCATGTAAAATGGCTACAGTCATCTCTCCTGCTGACAGTAAGGCCTGGTAAGTTGTGGGCATGCCAGCAGTAATTATGGAGGTTTGCCCTGTGTATGGATGGGAGTGGTCACATGCTCTGATTCCATGGTTAGTGATGTCAGAGGTGTGTCAGCTTCCAGAGTGTACATAAGGCACAGCACTGTGTCTAATAGTTAGTTCTATCTGAGTCCTGAGTTCTGTAGGAGTTCTGAATAGTCTGCGAGAGTTATGTTATAGTAGCTGAACAGGAAGACTGTGTCCAGGGACCTGGCACAGGGTAAAGACATCCCGGCTGGGATAGGGAATCCCTATTAAAGGAGAATTACACCTTTCAAAGGGAAGCACTGAGGGACAATGAGTGGCTAGAGAAACTACTGCGAGGGGCAGTTAGCCCACCTCAACCAATAAAGATGCTCTTAATCACAAACCCTCTCGTGTACATGTGTGGAGTGAATGTACAGAGAGGAGCACCACAGAGGAGTTCCTCGTCAGGACCATCCCCAAGTGACCGAAGGGACCCTGATGAGGTGGAGGCGCTGCACTGGAACTAGGTAGGACTCCGCACACTACCTCAGCTGCCTGTCTGGACGGGTCCTCCCCACACACCATCATGCGGGAGACTCAGGAGTCCTGTTGCCAACAGGTGCACCACCAGACACTATCACACTGTAATGGGGACCGGTTAGACCACAGGGGCCAATGTGAGATTGGGTGGGTCAGGCCGGGCCAGAAATACCGTTACATGTGCTTTTACTATAAATGTCTATTCAGCCAGCTCAGGCATCCATATAGGTGCCGGGAAGTCTGCATAGACATCGGAGAGGAGAAGGGATGTTGAGAGGTGTCGGGGTGTGAAGTGGCCAGGGCAGGGCTTAGTACTGGGTCCGGAGAACAGAGACCCCCTGCGGGGAGGACACTCTGATCTGCCAGACTCAGTGGAGTCTGCCCAGTAGGTGACAAGGGGTTGACTAGGGGAAGCAGCAAAATGTCGGCGCGTTTTCCCATTGGTCAATCCGTATGTCCCGCCCACGGGTCATCCCGAGCCGGCTTAGCCCGTCCCCTCCTCTGGCGTCAGTCAAAGGACGAGCCCCTATTCTTATCGGTTGGCGGCAGGGTTTCCCATGCTCCAATTGGTCGCTCCTTCCTCCATGCTGAACATAGAACAGTGGAGGGTATGTAAGGAGAAAACCCCAGTCAGAGAACCAGACGATCTAGTGACTTGTGTCGATGAAGCTAGGGCGGACTTTTCAAAGTTGCTGTCACGAATACCAGAGCAACCGGCTTCGTTTTGAAGCTAGGAAAAGTCTGCCCTGCAGAGACTAAGTCAGACGTGAAGTTCAAGTTCTCATTTGGAACGTAGCGGTCGCGGCTAGGAACTGAAGCCAAAAAGAGGACCAGAAAGCCCGGGTGTATATCCCGGTCAGGTTAAGCGTACCGAAGCATTCGCCCTGCACCTAGTAGAGCCTAGATTTCACCCCCAGTAAGTGTGCTTTTAGCTGTATTTTGTGTATTCATTGTGTTGTACGCGGGTTTACCCGAATAAACTGCATTTTGTTCTTACCACCTTGTTTGCCTAGCGAATGATCCCGGTAAAAATAAGTGTAAAATCTCCTGGTCTCCCGTGAGAGACATTAGGGAAGGCCTAGTGATGTCACGGCCACGCCTCCCCGTCACGAGCGATCTAAAGTCCACAGATCGCTCAGGCGACAGGCGCGCACAACGCCATGTGCTCTGTCGCACACGCACTATATCACACAGCAGAAGCCAATGCAAATTATCGACTATGGGGACATACTGTAGTACATGGCACAGCACCCCAAACCCACCTTAGCAACCTTGATACCCTCTACAATTCAATATGTCGCTTTGTCCTCCAATGCAACGACAACACACATCACTGCGAAATGCTCAAAGAACTAGATTGGTCATCACTAGAGTCTAGGCGCAAAGTTCATCTTTCCTGTCTTGCCTTCAAATACTTTCTCGGCAAGCTACCCAGCTACCTGAACAAGCTCCTCACCCCTACCACGTGTAGCACTTATCATCTGAGATCAGACTCCAACAGACTGCTCATGGTCCTAAGGTTCAACAAAGTATCCGTCCGCTCCTCCTCATAGGCCTTCATTATACCACCGGCGGCGGGACACGCACGCTACCTCAATGCGATGCGCTGCCCGAAACTTGCACTGCAGGCAGGAGGCATCGGGAGGCGAGGCCATGATGTCACGTGAGTGGTTCAGTCTCATTGGCTGAACCGCTCACATGACGCGGCCATCGCTCCAGAAAATAAAATTCTTGGATCTGTTCGAAAATTTGCGCACTTGGCCGCCTCGTTGGTCACCTATTCTTAGTGTGCGCTCATAGGAAAACTTTTATTTGTTTTGGTGGCGCACAACGTTCTGCGCTCCGCCGCTTCGGGTATAATCACGGCCTTACCGTGCACCCCAAAACTGGAACAACCTACCAGAGACTCTTGCAGATGCCACCAGTCTAAGTGCTTTCAAAACGAAGGCTGTCTCACATTTTAATCTGGTCTGTAACGGTTACATGCGCCTATAATATATATATTATCTCTAACTGTGCATGCAATGTCTTGTATATAATGTATACCATGTTCACTTAATGTAACTATGGATTTGTAACCATGTATCTGTCATCATAACTCTGTGCCCAGGACATACATTGAGAGTTACCTCATTTTCAAGTATTGCTTCCTTCCTGGTAAAACATTTTATAAATAAATAAAATATCCGAGGCCTAAGGAGCGAACACATGATTAGGAAATGCAGGAGGGGGGCGCAGGACCCTCCAGGACTGAATGGGTGAAAATCCCTCAGCTGCCCCAGGGACATCAACTTTAGGATTTCCTGTACAAGTGTACAGGCATACCCCGGTTTAAGGACACTCACTTTAAGTACACTCGCGAGTAAGGACATATCACCCAATAGGCAAACGCCAGCTCGCGCATGCGCCTGTCAGCACGTCCTGAACAGCAATACCGGCTCCCTACCTGTACCAAAGCTGTGCGCAAGCGGGGAGACTATAGAGACTGCTACACATGCGTTATTTACATCAGTTATGCGCGTATATGATGATTGCAGTACAGTACATGCATCGATAAGTGGGGAAAAGGGAGTGCTTCACTTTAAGTACATTTTCACTTTACATACATGCTCCGGTCCCATTGTGTACGTGAATGCGGGGTATGCCTGTACCACCTGATAAGATTACACAAATAATGCAATAAATTGCACCCATTTAAGAAATATAGCGCTGTGCCATTTGTTTAAATAGAGCTGCGTTAACGTTCTGCCACCGTTAACCTGCGTTAATAGATGCGACCAAATCTGTACATCATTTTCTTTTACACTACATTAAGGTGAGACTATAATTACACGTTTATAATGTGAGGTCTATGAGCTGAAAGCGCAGCTTAGTGCAGGGGTGAGCAAACTTTTTATGCCGAGCCCCCCTTTTCATCCATAAAATTTCTCGGGCCCCCCCTGCCTGACGTAATCAAAATCACATGAAAAAAAAAAAAAAACCTTTATTAAAAGGTATACAATATAAATCCAAATATGTCTATAAATACTTACATATTTCTACAGCTCGCGCTTGCAAAATTAGGCTGCGTCCACGCTGCCGCTGAGAGCGGTGACATCACCAACTCTCCAAGCATGAGCGCAGGGTGTCCTGCATCATTTTGCAAGCGTGGATCGGGGCTATTTGTGTGTGTGTGTGTGTGGCTGTGTGTGTGCATTGACTTCTGCTGAGCGCACTTCAAAGTCAATTTTGTTTGTCTCCCCAAGCGCTGAGCTTGGGAGAGCGTACGTGCACAAAGGCAATACTTTTGGGGGGCATTCATCCACCTCTTTGCTACCTCCCTTCCATCTCCACCCCCCCCTTTTTGTTTCTACCTTATTTATTTTTTCCGTTTTCAATGTTTTCACTTTTTTTTATTATTTCTGTACATTCATAGTGTGATTGATACAGTGGCAGCCGACCCTTTCCCTCGCAGAGGATCGCAGCGAAGCAGGTTGCCAGCGGAGGAGAGCAGGAACACAGCGCTATTGCAGGGCAGACACTGGGAGGGGCGTTTGACTTCACCGTGCTCGGGCGTGCTCCTCCCCGTACCTCCGAAGCCCCTGCGCGTGCGCACACACCATCACGAGGCCGCCACCTGCACTATCTTGTTCAGCCACCCGCACACATCTTCGGCTGCCCGCCTGTGCACATCTTATTGGCCGCCCCTCGCGTACAGCTTTTTCGTCCTCCCGCGCAAAGCGTCTGCCGGCCCGCGCACCCAGATTTCGCCGCACGTCGCCTGCGCCCCCCTAAATCTTGCACCTTATTGCCCCCCCCCAGTTTGCGCACCACTGCATTACAACACACACTCTCTCTCTCTCTCTCAATCAATCACCACATACACACACACACCACATACACACACACACAATCCCCCCCCCCCACACACACACACACTCACTCACTCCCCCCCCCACACACACACACACACAATCCCCACACACACACACTCAATCCCCCCACACACACTCAATCCCCCCACACACACACTCAATCCCCCACCCACACACACACACACACACACACACACAATCCCCCCCCCATACACACACACAAAATCCCCCCCACACACAAACACACACCCCCCCCCCACACAAACACACTCAATCCCCCCCCATACACAATCCCCCCCCCACACACACTCAATCCCCCCCGCACACACTTAATCCCCCCCCACACACACACACTCAATCCCCCCCCACACACACTCTCAATCCCCCCCCCACACTCAATCCTCCCCCACACACACACACAATCCCCCCCCACACACACACACAATCCCCCCCACACACATACACACTCAATCCCCCCCACACACACACACTCAATCCCCGCCCCCACACTCAATCCCCCCCACACACACTCAATCCCCCCACACACACACACACTCAATTCCCCCCCACACACACACTCAATCCCCCCCCCCCCCCCACACACACACACACACTCAATCCCCCCCACACACACACAATCCCCCCCCACACACACTCACTCAATCCCCCCCCCACACACACTCAACCCCCCCCCCACACACACACTCAATCAACCTCACACACACTCACTCAATCCCCCCCCCCATACCTTGTGACCTTGAGCAAGTCACGTTATCTCCCTGTGCCGCAGGCACCAAATAATAGATGTATGTGTAGGGATGTGGTAGGAACCTCATATGTGTGTTCAGTTGGTGTTTTGACTGTTCAGGAGAGTCATGTGGAGGTCTGCGCTGATGCAATAGCTGTGAGTCTGTGCAGCTCAAGGCAGAGAAGCTCCGCTGAGGAACTACAACTCCCATGAGCTCCTGGGCAGTCACCTGACTTGAGGAGCCAATCGGAAGGCTAGAATTACGGGAGGAGGAAAGGGAAGCGTGGGGGAGAGGCCAAGCTAGTCAGAGGGGATCTGGAAGGTAAAGGAGGAGGGTGTATGCGTGCAGGGGGTCTGTGACCCGCCTGCATAGGCTAGCTTTACCCCGTAGGCCCTTAGGAGAAACCCCTGAGTCACAGTGTGCTGCTGTGCTGCAGGGACGGCCATAGTGCTAGCGATCAGTCACCTTACTGTGTACACAGTTAGGGACAAGCGTGCGGAGCAGGTTTGCTGGTGAGCTGCTTGGGACCAGACAGCTGCACTGCGGACATCCCAGACAAGCAAGGATTCGGCTGATCCTTTTCCAAGTATTACCGGTCACCGCCGTGACCGGAAGGTAGTAGATACGTCAAGTGCACCAACACCGGTCAACAGGCGCTGATCCCGGCTTAGGCATAACTATAGGGAGACACTAGCGAGTGGCCAAGGCCTAAGTACACGCCGCTATCGTACTATTACACGGACACGGTGTGTGGGGCACGCGGTGACGGGATAGAGACACTCATAAGAGCGTGGCTGAGCCACTATTGTACAGGACAATAATCCCTAGGGGTGTGGCCGAGCCACTGATGTTAGAAGGACATTATCAGTTAGCGGTGTTAGGGTATGATAGAGTATAAGTTATAAGATAAGTGTATGCATATTGGGTTATTGCCACGGTTCATATAGAGTATAAGTTTATTACTGTATTGCACATAGTAAAGTTGGTTGCACACATTGTATCGGTGTGTTTCTTGCCCAGGGGAATCTTACATGACGGGGATCCTGGGTAAGTGGAGGCGCTGCGCTAATAAGTGTTACCCCAGGCTCCCAGCTAGCGGAGGCTCAGGTCTCCTGGAGCCGCAGGTGCGCGCAGTTACCCGTAGTCGCTTAGCGTGTCAGAAAAAGGGCTACATATCTCTTTTTTTATATAGCGCCATTAAATGTACATAGCGCTTCCCAGCAGTAATACATGTGACAATCATATAAATTACAAATAACAGATCATGGGAATAAGTGCTTCAGACATAGATTGTAAGCTCTATGGGGTAGCGGCTCGCGCCTGCAAACATTCTATGTACAGCACTGCATACACTGGCGGTGGAAACATTACTACTGTTTTATATCATACCTGACTGCTGATATAAACAGGACTTTAAAATCAGTTGCGATTCATAGAAAACCAGTGTGATCTGCCTGGCTTCTATCTAGGTGACGCTAGAGGGTGAGAGGGTGAGAGGCTGGTGCTGATGTTTAGGGGGCGGGAGAAGAAATCATGGCGCCCTCCTCCCGTGTGAGGCAGGACAGTGATAGCCACGCGCGGACCCCCCGGTTACCTGGCTGCAGGCAGGGCTTGCGGACCCCCCGGTTACCTGGCTGCAGGCAGGGCTTGCGGACCCCCCGGTTACCGGGCTGCAGGCAGGGCTTGCTGACCCCCCCGGTTACCGGGCTGCAGGCAGGGCTTGCGGACCCCCCGGTTACCGGGCTGCAGGCAGGGCTTGCGGACCCCCCGGTTACCTGGCTGCAGGCAGGGCTTGCGGACCCCCCGGTTACCTGGCTGCAGGCAGGGCTTGCGGACCCCCCGGTTACCTGGCTGCAGGCAGGGCTTGCGGACCCCCCCCGGTTACCTGGCTGCAGGCAGGGCTTGCGGACCCCCCGGTTACCTGGCTGCAGGCAGGGCTTGCGGACCCCCCAAATACCTAGCTGCAGGCAGGGCTTGCGGACCCCCCAAATACCTGGCTGCAGGCAGGGCTTGCGGACCCCCCGGTTACCTGGCTGCAGGCAGGGCTTGCGGACCCCCCGGTTACGTGGCTGCAGGCAGGGCTTGCGGACCCCCCGGTTACCTGGCTGCAGGCAGGGCTTGCGGACCCCCCGGTTACCTGGCTGCAGGCAGGGCTTGCGGACCCCCCAAATACGTGGCTGCAGGCAGGGTTTGCGGACCCCCGGTTACCTGGCTGCAGGCAGGGCTTGCGGACCCCCCGGTTACCTGGCTGCAGGCAGGTCTTGCGGACCCCCTGATTACGTGGCTGCAGGCAGGGCTTGCGGACCCCCCGGTTACCTGGCTGCAGGCAGGGCTTGCGGACCCCCCGGTTACCTGGCTGCAGGCAGGGCTTGCGGACCCCCCGGTTACCTGGCTGCAGGCAGGGCTTGCGGACCCCCCCGGTTACCTGGCTGCAGGCAGGGCTTGCGGACCCCCCGGTTACCTGGCTGCAGGCAGGGCTTGCTGACCCCCCCGAATACGTGGCTGCAGGCAGGGCTTGCGGACCCCCCCGGTTACCTGGCTGCAGGCAGGGCTTGCGGACCCCCCGGTTACCTGGCTGCAGGCAGGGCTTGCGGACCCCCCCGGTTACCTGGCTGCAGGCAGGGCTTGCGGACCCCCCGGTTACCTGGCTGCAGGCAGGGCTTGCGGACCCCTCGGTTACCTGGCTGCAGGCAGGGCTTGCGGACCCCCCGGTTACCTGGCTGCAGGCAGGGCTTGCGGACCCCCTGGTTACCGGGCTGCAGGCAGGGCTTGCCCTTGGGCACCCGGTCGGCCCCGCACACGGTGAAGGTGTGAGTGTCGTCGCTCAGCCGCACGGTGACGCCGCGCTCGGGCCGTACGTGCAGCACCCGGCCCTGCATCCACACCAGGCCCACCTCCAGCCCGCCGGCTCCTTTCTCCAGCCAGAAGGAACCGGGCCGCCGCCGCACGCATTCCCTCAGCCGCCCCGCTAACATCTTCACCGGCGGGGAGGTAACCTGGAAGCCGGGCCGCGCTGCAGGCCGATCTCCGGCGGCCGCCATGGTCGCCATGGAGAGAGCAAAACTGGCGCGCCTTTTCTGACATTGACAGGGGACCAATCGCGGCTCCTGTACGAGAGCAGCAACCAATCATAGGACAGGGGGGCTGGACTGGTGACCCTGCATTAACCCCTTCCAGGCTGTTAGTGTGACAACCCTCTATAAAGACGTGTCTCTGTGTAATAAACCAATGTCAGAACAATACATGGCGCGCCTGTGTTTGTGTTTATTAAGCAGCAGTGTCACATATTCCAACATCTTGTTTTAAATGTCAGGGGTCAAGTCTGCACTATGTCTGATCCCCATACAGGGGAAAGTGGTTCTTGGGTGAGCCATACTCCAGCTAACAGTAAACAATAATAATAATGACAATAACAAATATAATAAAGTTAATAAATAATAATAATGAAAGATGAATAAATAAATACTAATGAAAAAGAAATAAGTAGCACCAAACATAATGACAATATTTGTTTGATGTTAACATTTAATAATATGTAACGTATAAAACAGCAAACCCCTACTCTCTCCACTAGACGTACAATGCTAATTTCATTTAAAATAGATTTGAAGCAAAAGGTGACACTGTGCTCATTTGCATGTCATTTCCCAGAGTCCCTGGCTGCAGTGGAAGCTGTATGGGATAATGGTGAAAAGCAGGGTTGCAGACCTGTCTGAGACATGTGAATGTGCTCACAAGGGAGATTGTTATTTCTCTTTAGTTCATAGTCATTTTTAGAGCAAAGATCAGCAACATTTTGCCTAAGACGACATTGTTTAGGATATTTACTAAATTGTACTAGGCCAGCAAGGCACTTTACAATGCTGTACAGTAACTAAGGCCCGGGCCATAGAGGGGTGAGGAGAGCGGATGCGCGCTAACGCTGAGGCTCGCCTGCTTAAGTCAGCCCGATTCCACGGACTTGCAGGCGAGCCAGCGTGCGCGAAGGGAGCCGGGGGGAGGTGGTTGGAGGCGGGGCAGTGACGTCGCTGGGCCAATCGCCCGCGATGCACTGACATCAATGTCACGGCGCCGTGACGTTGACGCAGCTTAAGGCTGATTGGATGTTTTCAGCCGACAGCGCGCTGAAAAACAGCTTGGCGCTCGGCTGAAAACTCCAAAGCCTCCGCACGCCCGCGGACGCTCGCATGAGCCCCCTCTCAAGGCATCCTCATTGAGGATGCAGGGGCTCAGCGCGGAGCGTCCGCACGCCTCAGCGCTGCTTGTCCTTCTATGGACGCAGCCTTAGACTCCTTACAGACTATTCACTTGAGTGGACCATAAAGTGTCTTATAGAGGGAACTCTAAGGTGTCTTAAGATGCATTAAGATATATTATGTATGGAAATCTTTATTTATATAGCGCTTTATAAGAGAGGCAATACAGTACAGGGAATTATAGTACAATAAGTGCAACAAACAAAATCAGATAATAGGAAAGGAAATCCCTGGCCTGGAGAGCTTACAGTCTTAATGCTCGATCCCTGGCACTCTGTTGTGTTTACGCTAATAACGGGACATTCCTGAAATTGGTACCTGACCCTGTGTGGAAGGCAGAGACACAGGGGCAGTGCCTGCCAATATCATAAAGAGCAGTGCACTTTCTATTTAGTAGAAGTGTGTGTCAGAGTTAAGAGTTCAGTCCAGAGTTAGAGTCTGCTGAGTCTGTCACCTGGCTGGCCCAGGGTGACAGAGAGAGCCTATATCAATTGGCCGTTGGAGAAGGGGAGCCATCAGCCTCTGAGTAGAGCTGATGCAACCTTAGTTAGGGAGGTGGACCAATTCCTCTCACCCTGTTTAGGGGGCGAGGGAAGAGCTAGCCCCACCCTGGGTGCCCTTGACCTGGGGTGGTGGCAGGGACACAGAGACCATCCTGAGGGAGAGCAGTCCTGTGTGGAGGAAGACACCCTGTACCTGATTGACAGTCTTGTTGCTGCTATGCTGCTGCTGTGAATAAAGAGCTGCGGCTGCTTTTAAAGATATACAGTGTGAGACTGGAATCTCTCATCCCCGAGGGCGTTGGGGGACTCTCTGGAAGGATTCCACCCGTATTCCTGGGGCTCAGAGATGGAGGTGCTGCACCATTAAATGAGACGGAGGCATTCACCCCAGAAACCTGATCCTATCATCCCCCATACCATCGCGGGAGACTCAGGCCCCCCTGTTGCCAGCAGGTATGCACCACACTCAGACACGTAGCCAGACCCTAGTACAGAGGAGGGGGCCCGATCTGCGATTGGCCCAGGGAAGGGGGGCTACATTGGGAATGGATGTTATTTTTCTTCATATTACTGGGTATCCTCAAAGCTAATGATATGCCAAAATGACATCCATTAGCAAAACTACAATTGTTTCTTCACTTTTTCTGCTTGATGAATAGGGTGACCAGATTTCGAAAATGAAAAACCGGGACACCTTAAAAAATAATTTATTAAACAAATTACATCACGTGACACCCCCCGTTGCCATGACAACGAGACACTCTGATGCACCTGCAGTGTTAGTGTGTATAGAGGTGGGGGCTTTGCTTGGGCCCTTCAACTCTTACAGCCAGGGCATTATTGGCCAGGAATGCCCAGTTCGGAGGGGATTACTACTTCAAAATGTATTTGATTCGTAACAACATCAAAAAACTGTAATACCAATAACTAACAACCACAGACAATGGTAATCTAAACCATCAAATAAAATGTCTACGGCCCTTGTTCAAGCATGTTTGCGGTACTTACCAGATAAATCAGTGCCTGCAATCCACGACTGTATCCGCCTCTCCGAGCGTCTGTAAGCAATCCAGCGTTCCTGGTGTGTGGCTGAAGAGGTGAGGGACTCCCTCCTCTCAAACGGAAAAGAAGAGCAAAAAATAGAGTTGGAACATACCTATCATACAGGGATGAGAGAGAGAGACAGAGAATGAGAGAGAGACAGAGAATGAGAGAGAGACAGAGAATGAGAGAGAGACAGAGAATGAGAGAGAGACAGAGAATGAGAGAGAGACAGAGAATGAGAGAGAGACAGAGAATGAGAGAGAGACAGAGAATGAGAGAGAGACAGAGAATGAGAGAGAGACAGAGAATGAGAGAGAGACAGAGAATGAGAGAGAGACAGAGAATGAGAGAGAGACAGAGAATGAGAGAGAGGGAGAGAATGAGAGAGAGGGAGAGAATGAGAGAGAGGGAGAGAATGAGAGAGAGGGAGAGAATGAGAGAGAGGGAGAGAGGGAGAGAGAGAGACACACGGAGAGAGAGAGACACACGGAGAGAGAGAGACACACGGAGAGAGAGAGACACACGGAGAGAGAGAGACACACGGAGAGAGAGAGACACACGGAGAGAGAGAGACACACGTGCGGGGGGGTTATTGGAGGTGCGGGGGGGTTATTGGAGGTGCAAGGGGGGTCATTTGAGGTGCAGGGGGGGTCATTGGTGGTGCAGGGGGGGTCATTGGTGGTGCAGGGAGGGGTCATTGGAGGTGCAGGGGAGGGTCGTTGGAGGTGTAGGGGGGGATTGGAGGTGCAGGGGGGAGAGTGATGTGAGGTGCATGGGGGAGAGTGATGTAAGGTGCATGGGGGGAGTAATGTGAGTTGCGGGGGGAGTGATGGGAGGTGCAGGGGGGGAGAGTGGTGTGACGTGCAGGGTGGGAGAGTGGTGTGAGGTGCAGGGGGGAGAGATGTGAGGTGCAGGGGGGGAGAGTGATGTGAGGTGCAGGGGGGGAGAGTGATGTGAGGTGCAGGGGGGGAGAGATGTGAGGTGCAGGGGGGGAGAGATGTGAGGTGCAGGGGGGGAGAAGGATGTGAGGTGCAGGTTGGGAGAAGGATGTGAGGTGTAGGGGGGTGGGATGTGTGTGGTGTGCAGTGGGGTATTGTGTGTTTGTGGAGAGGGAGTATTATGTGTGTGGGTGAGGGGGAGAGATGGGGGTATGAGAGATAGATGGGGAGTATCGCAAAGGTTGATAGTGAGGGTTCTGGGGGAGATATGAGGATGATGATGAGAGGTGCTGGAGGAGAAATGATGATGATGATGATGATGATGATGATTTTACCCGTGCGGCCCAAATTTTTTTTCCTTGGAGCATTTTGGCCCTTCTCGCTTTACGAGTTGTGCAGGCCTGGTCTATAGTATTTCAGACGGAGGGAAGGCGCACACACGCTGCAATACACTTGCTGAAGCCTGAGCTTTTTTATGGCTTTGCAGGGTATGCAGCGGGCGCGATTTGGGGGCGTGGCAATGAATATTTGGAGGCGTGGCAATAACGTTCCGGCGCGGACTTCACTTCCGTACCTCACATCCCGATCCACCGGCATTTTTTCAGATGCAGCATCTGAAGCACTGTGCAGACAAGAAGAAAAACGCACACAATGCACACCAGAGATTAAAATATAGTAAATTATTTATTAATAAAACAAGAAATAACCGAGGGGGATCCAACCCCACCTCAGTACAAATGCGTCACAGATCCGGGTTCGGTTACAATGAACACAAACCACATGAATAATCAAATATAACTAAATGAAACTAAATCTATAAACAACATGACACACGGTATATAAAATAATATAAAGGAAGACAGTGTTCAATAAAAAAAAACTTAAAAAAAAAAAAATGGCAGCGATTCTCCGTGGTCCCGGGGGTGATGTGAGGTGCAGGGGGGTGAGGTGCATTGAGGTGAGGTGCAGGGGGGTGAGGTGCATTGAGGTGAGGTGCATTGAGGTGAGGTGCATTGAGGTGAGGTGCAAGGGAGGTGAGGTGCAGGGGTGTGAGGTGCAGGGGGGGGTGATTGGAGTTGCGGGGGGGGTGATTGGAGGTGCAGGGGGGGTGATTGGAGGTGCAGGGGGGGTGATTGGAGGTGCAGGGGAGATCATTGGAGGTGCAGGGGGGTGGTTGGAGGTGCAGGGGGGTGATTGGAGGTGCAGGGGGGGTGATTGGAGGTGCAGGGGGGGTGATTGGAGGTGCAGGGGGGGTGATTGGAGGTGCAGGGGGGGTGATTGGAGGTG
The DNA here is from genome assembly GCF_040206685.1 of Ascaphus truei. Taxonomy (NCBI): domain Eukaryota; kingdom Metazoa; phylum Chordata; class Amphibia; order Anura; family Ascaphidae; genus Ascaphus; species Ascaphus truei. The sequence continues at coordinate 30,182 of NW_027455446.1, forward strand.
CAGGGGGGGTGATTGGAGGTGCAGGGGCGGTGATTGGAGGTGCAGGGGGGGTGATTGGAGGTGCAGGGGGGGTGATTGGAGGTGCAGGAGGGGTGATTGGAGGTGCAAGGGGGGTTATTGGAGGTGCAAGGGGGGTTATTGGAGGTGCAAGGGGGGTTATTGGAGGTGCAGGGGGGGTGATTGGAGGTGCGGGGGGGTCATTGGAGGTGCAGGGGGGGTCATTGGAGGTGCAGGGGGGGTCATTGGAGGTGCAGGGGGGTTAATTGGAGGTGCAGGGGGGGGTCATTGGAGGTTCAGGGGGGGTCATTGGAGGTTCAGGGGGGGTCATTGGAGGTGCAGGGGAGGGTCGTTGGAGGTGCAGGGGAGGGTCGTTGGAGGTGCAGGGGAGGGTCGTTGGAGGTGCAGGGGAGGGTCGTTGGAGGTGCAGGGGAGGGTCGTTGGAGGTGCAGGGGGAGAGTGATGTGAGGTGCAGGGGGAGAGTGATGTGAGGTGCAGGGGGGAGAGTGATGTGAGGTGCAGGGGGGGAGTGATGTGAGGTGCGGGGGGGGAGTGATGTGAGGTGCAGGGGGGGAGAGTGGTGTGAGGTGCAGGGGGGGAGAGTGGTGTGAGGTGCAGGGGGGGAGAGTGGTGTGAGGTGCAGGGGGGGAGAGTGGTGTGAGGTGCAGGGGGGAGAGTGGTGTGAGGTGCAGGGAGGGAGAGTGATGTGAGGTGCAGGGGGGGAGAGTGATGCGAGGTGCAGGGGGGAAGAGTGATGTGAGGTGCAGGGGGGAAGAGTGATGTGAGGTGCAGGGGGGGAGAGTGATGTGAGGTGCAGGGGGGGGGAGTGATGTGAGGTGCAGGGGGGGGGAGTGATGTGAGGTGCAGGGGGGAGAGTGGTGTGAGGTGCAGGGGGGGAGAGTGGTGTGAGGTGCAGGGGGGGAGAGGTGTGAGGTGCAGGGGGGGGAGAGTGATGTGAGGTGCAGGGGGGAGAAGGATGTGAGGTGTAGGGGGGTGGGATGTGTGTGGTGTGCAGTGGGGTATTGTGTGTTTGTGGAGAGGGAGTATTATGTGTGTGGGTGAGGGGGAGAGATGGGGGTATGAGAGATAGATGGGGAGTATCGCAAAGGTTGATAGTGAGGGTTCTGGGGGAGATATGAGGATGATGATGAGAGGTGCTGGAGGAGAGATGATGATGATGATGATGATGATGATTTTACCCGTGCGGCCCAAATTTTTTTTCCTTGGAGCATTTTGGCCCTTCTCGCTTTACGAGTTGTGCAGGCCTGGTCTATAGTATTTCAGACGGAGGGAAGGCGCACACACGCTGCAATACACTTGCTGAAGCCTGAGCTTTTTTATGGCTTTGCAGGGTATGCAGCGGGCGCGATTTGGGGGCGTGGCAATGAATATTTGGAGGCGTGGCAATAACGTTCCGGCGCGGACGTCACTTCCCTACCTCACATCCCGATCCACCGGCATTTTTTCAGATGCAGCATCTGAAGCACTGTGCAGGCAAGAAGAAAAATGCACACAATGCGCACCAGAGATTAAAATATAGTAAATTATTTATTAATAAAACAAGAAATAACCGAGGGGATCCAACCCCACCTCAGTACATATGCGTCACAGATCCGGGTTCGGTTACAATGAACAAAAACCACATGAATAATCAAATATAACTAAATGAAACTAAATCTATAAACAACATGACAAACGGTATATAAAATAATAAAAAGGAAGACAGTGTTCAATAAAAAAAAACTTTAAAAAAAAAAAATGGCAGCGATTCCCCGTGGTCCCGGGGGTGATGTGAGGTGCAGGGGGGTGAGGTGCATTGAGGTGAGTTGCATTGAGGTGCAGGTGAGGTGCAAGGGAGGTGAGGTGCAAGGGAGGTGAGGTGCAGGAAGGGTGATGTGAGGTGCAGGGGGTGAGGTGCAGGGGTGATTGGAGGTGCAGGGGGGGTGATTGGAGGTGCAGGGGGGTGATTGGAGGTGGAGGGGGGTTGATTGGAGGTGCAGGGGGGTCATTGGAGGTGCGGGCGGTTATTGGAGGTGCGGGCGGTTATTGGAGGTGCGGGGGGGTTATTGGAGGTGCAGGGGGGGTCATTTGAGGTGCAGGGGTGGTCATTTGAGGTGCAGGGGTGGTCATTGGAGGTGCAGGGGAGGGTTGTTGGAGGTGCAGGGGAGGGTTGTTGGAGGTGCAGGGGAGGGTCGTTGGAGGTGCAGGAGGGGGTCATTGGAGGTGCAGGGGAGGGTCGTTGGAGGTGCAGGGGGGATTGGAGGTGCAGGGGGAGAGTGATGTGAGGTGCAGGGGGGGAGAGTGATGTGAGGTGCAGGGGGGGAGAGTGATGTGAGGTGCAGGGGGGGGAGTGATGTGAGGTGCAGGGGGGAGAGTGGTGTGAGGTGCAGGGGGGGAGAGTGGTGTGAGGTGCAGGGGGGGAGAGTGATGTGAGGTGCAGGGGGGGAGAGTGATGTGAGGTGCAGGGGGGGAGAGTGATGTGAGGTGCAGGGGGGGAGAGTGGTATGAGGTGCAGGGGGGAAGAGTGGTGTGAAGCGCAGGGGGGGAGAGTAATGTGAGGTGCAGGGGGGGAGAGTGATGTGAGGTGCAGGGGGGGAGAGTGGTGTGAGGCGCAGGGGGGGAGAGTGGTGTGAGGTGCAGGGGGGGAGAGTGATGTGAGGTGCAGGGGGGGAGAGTGATGTGAGGTGCAGGGGGGAAGAAGGATGTGAGGTGCAGGGGGGTGGGATGTGTGTGGTGTGCAGTGGGGTATTGTGTGTTTGTGGAGAGGGAGTATTATGTGTGTGGGTGAGGGGGAGAGATGGGGGTATGAGAGATAGATGTGGAGTATCACAAAGGTTGATAGTGAGGGTTCTGGGGGAGATATGAGGATGATGATGAGAGGTGCTGGAGGAGAAATGATGATGATGATGATGATTTTACCCGTGCGGCCCAAATTTTTTTTCCTTGGAGCATTTTGGCCCTTCTCGCTTTACGAGTTGTGCAGGCCTGGTCTATAGTATTTCAGACGGAGGGAAGGCGCACACACGCTGCAATACACTTGCTGAAGCCTGAGCTTTTTTATGGCTTTGCAGGGTATGCAGCGGGCGCGATTTGGGGGCGTGGCAATGAATATTTGGAGGCGTGGCAATAACGTTCCGGCGCGGACGTCACTTCCCTACCTCACATCCCGATCCACCGGCATTTTTTCAGATGCAGCATCTGAAGCACTGTGCAGACAAGAAGAAAAACGCCCACAATGCGCACCAGAGATTAAAATATAGTAAATTATTTATTAATAAAACAAGAAATAACCGAGGGGATCCAACCCCACCTCAGTACATATGCGTCACAGATCCGGGTTCGGTTACAATGAACACAAACCACATGAATAATCAAATATAACTAAATGAAACTAAATCTATAAACAACATGACAAACGGTATATAAAATAATAAAAAGGAAGACAGTGTTCAATAAAAAAAAACTTTAACAAAAAAAAAATGGCAGCGATTCCCCGTGGTCCCGGGGGTGATGTGAGGTGCAGGGGGGTGAGGTGCAAGGGAGGTGAGGTGCAGGGGTGTGAGGTGCATTGAGGTGAGGTGCAAGGGAGGTGAGGTGCAGGGGTGTGAGGTGCAGGGGTGATTGGAGGTGCAGGGGGGGGTGATTGGAGTTGCGGGGGGGTGTGATTGGAGGTGCAGGGGGGGGGTGATTGGAGGTGCAGGGTGTGGGGTGATTGGAGTTGCAGAGGGGGGGTGATTGGAGGTGCAGGGGGGGTGATTGGAGGTGCAGGGGGAGGGATTGGAGGTGCAGGGGGGGGTGATTGGAGGTGCAGGGGGGGGGTGATTGGAGGTGCAGGGGGGGTGATTGAGGTGCAAGGGGGGTGATTGGAGGTGCAAGGGGGGTGATTGGAGGTGCAAGGGGGGGTGATTGGAGGTGCAGGGGGGGTGATTGTTGGTGCAGGGGGGGTGATTGTTGGTGCAGGGGGGGTGATTGTTGGTGCAGGGGGGGTGATTGGAGGTGCAGGGGGGTGATTGGAGGTGCAGGGGGGGTTATTGGAGGTGCGGGGGGGTTTATTGGAGGTGCGGGGGGGTTTATTGGAGGTGCGGGGGGGTTATTGGAGGTGCAGGGGGGGTTATTGGAGGTGCAGGGGGGGGTCATTGGAGGTGCATTGGGGGGGTCATTGGAGGTGCATTGGGGGTCATTGGAGGTGCAGGGGGGGTCATTGGAGGTGCAGGGGAGGGTTGTTGGAGGTGCAGGGGAGGGTTGTTGGAGGTGCAGGGGAGGGTTGTTGGAGGTGCAGGGGAGGGTCATTGGAGGTGCAGGGGAGGGTCGTTGGAGGTGCAGGGGGGTATTGGAGGTGCAGGAGGGAGAGTGATGTGAGGTGCAGGGGGAGAGTGATGTGAGGTGCATTGGGGGGGAGTGATGTGAGTTGCGGGGGGAGTGATGTGAGGTGCAGGGGGGAGAGTGGTGTGAGGTGCAGGGGTGGGAGAGTGGTGTGAGGTGCAGGGGGAGAGTGTGTGAGGTGCAGGGGGGAGAGTGGTGTGAGGTGCAGGGGGGGAGTGGTGTGAGGTGCAGGGGGGGAGAGTAATGTAAGGTGCACGGGGGAGAGTGATGTGAGGTGCAGGGGGGAAGAGTGATGTGAGGTGCAGGGGGGGAGAGTGGTGTGAGGTGCAGGGTGGGGAGAGTGGTGTGAGGTGCAGGGGGGAAGAGTAATGTGAGGTGCAGGGGGGGAGAGTGATGTGAGGTGCAGGGGGGGAGAGTGATTTGAGGTGCAGGGGGGGAGAGTGGGTGTGAGGTGCAGGGGTGGAGAGTGGTGTGAGGTGCAGGGTGGACAGTGGTGTGAGGTGCAGGGGGGGAGAGTGATGTGAGGTGCAGGGGGGGAGAAGGATGTGAGGTGCAGGGGGGTGGGATGTGTGTGGTGTGCAGGGGGGTATTGTGTGTTTGTGGAGAGGGAGTATTATGTGTGTGGGTGAGGGGGAGAGATGGGGGTATGAGAGATAGATGGGGAGTATCACAAAGGTTGATAGTGAGGGTTCTGGAGGAGAGATGATGATGATGATGATGATGATGATTTTACCCGTGCGGCCCAAATTTTTTTTCCTTGGAGCATTTTGGCCCTTCTCGCTTTACGAGTTGTGCAGGCCTGGTCTATAGTATTTCAGACGGAGGGAAGGCGCACACACGCTGCAATACACTTGCTGAAGCCCTGAGCTTTTTAATGGCTTTGCAGGGTATGCAGCGGGCGCGATTTGGGGGCGTGGCAATGAATATTTGGAGGCGTGGAAATAACGTTCCGGCGCGGACGTCACTTCCGTACCTCACATCCCGATCCACCGGCATTTTTTTCAGATGCAGCATCTGAAGCACTGTGCAGACAAGAAGAAAAACGCACACAATGCGCACCAGAGATTAAAATATAGTAAATTATTTATTAATAAAACAAGAAATAACCGAGGGATCCAACCCCACTCAGTACATATGCGTCACAGATCCGGGTTCGGTTACAATGAACACAAACCACATGAATAATCAAATATAACTAAATGAAACTAAATCTATAAACAACATGACAAAACGGTATATAAAATAATATAAAGGAAGACAGTGTTCAATAAAATGGGATAAAGGAATCCTGGATTGGCTAAAAATATAGCTATACAGCTGCCTGAGGCTGACAGAGGAGACGGAGACTTACACTGAAGCCCAGAGCGGGTTCCGCGGTGAACATATTGGGATCCGGACCGCGCCACCGCAGAGATGTTACCACCGCCCGAGCTCCCTGCAAACGCCGTCTCAGCCTGTCAGAATACGCGCAGAGTCACCTGTCTGTGACACGTCGGTTTATGTGTCTTTTTCAGTACAAAAACTTGTGATCAAACTTACCAGAGTGCTGTCTCCTGATCTCGTGCTTCAAACGGTATTGTGTGGTTTATTATTGCTTTATGGACAAGCACCCAATTTTTTCTACTTGCAAGTGGAGTGCCGGCTGCTTCTGTGGAATATATATATATATAATTATATATATGCCAGGCCAGGACGCAAGATGCAAAACCTGCGCAATGCTCTACACACCGGACACAATACAAATACCACACAGGAATCGGGAATACAAAATCAGAGGAAGGTTCACCTGTTCCTCCAGCAATCTCGTGTACCTCATCATGTGCATGAAATGTCCAGGGGGCTGCTACTACATAGGTGAGACGGGGCAGGGCTAAACAAGAGAATGAACCTGCATCGCACAGCATCACACGCGGAACAAGAGACAGTCCTGTCGGCGAACATTTCTCTGACTCTGTCCATAAGATGGACGATCTGGGGGTTGCCATACTCAAAGGTAATCTTAAAACACCGAAATAGAGAAGGTTGCACGAATACAAATTTATGCAACTGTTCGGGACACTTAGCGGTGGCCTAAACAGAGATCGAAATTTTATGAGTCATTACTGACACAAGTGAACTCTCTTCCCATGAGCGCTAAAGGCCATGTCTGTACATACTGTGCTATATGTATGCACACACAGCTGTCTCTTACACATACAAATACTCCTTGTTTTTCCATCCCTATACACCAATAGGGACCACATAGTATCTACACACACTTTTAGTTTTGCTACAATCTCTCACATTTCCACACCTACCCACACCATTTATATTAACTGCCACTCCACACACACACCTTTGTAAAGCACTGTATAAACTGTGGGCTCTCCATTCATTTATATTCACACAGATACACACACACACACACACACACACACACACACACACACACACACACACTCTTACATCACT